>NW_028297111.1:3300638-3497469 GCF_055798465.1 Pogonomyrmex barbatus | reverse complement strand
GTGTACAAAATGTGTGTAAAATAATTAATAATAATAAATAATTTTATAATATTATATAATATCATAATAATTTTATTATATTATATTATTTCATATTATACGCTTTATTTTTTTCAGCATTAATCAAGGTTATTTTAATCTCCATAAAAGCAGCCATCTTTATGCTCTCACTGCTTTACCTCGCTGGTTGCAGCTAGTCGCAACAGTACGTCATGAATGACATCATAGAATTCAAGGCAGTACTTTCGTAGTGCACTGCTCTCTATATCGGAACGCTATTCGTAGTATTCGGAGTGAATAAAGGAATTATTGCCTCTTTTCCGTGGTGCTGATTAGCCGGTTGATGACGATTGAGATCGCTTCAATTTCACGGCGATGATAGTTGGTGACAGCTTGTGTTATGCGGAATAGCATATAAGAAAAAAATGTTAAAAAAAGCATTGAAAATATTTTTTAATGACTAAAAAGGAAAGAATCGTCTAGAAGAAGATCTTGCTTTTCCGCGATGCCGATTGATTCTCTTGTTGCGCTAATTTCGTGAGTTTTAGATTGGTTGTCATTAAAGAGATTTGACAGCTTCGTATATTGAAAAGGTTTATTTAAGAGGTTAATTAAAAATGAAATAAAGAAAAGAGAATGGACGAGAGAAGAAAGAAGAGACTTCTTCATAATTGTTGCAGATAAGTTTTACTATTTTTATTACAATCTCTCGAATTTTTCATTCCAGCATTTATTAAATAAAAAGTATGATAATAATTAGTCACATCTTTTAAAATACCTTACAGTATTAAACAATTTATTAGAAAATTTTTTAGACAAACGTTATAAATGTTTTATTTTTAAATATAATTTATTTATATAATATATATATATACTTATAATATAATATATAATATATATAATATATATAATATATAAAATATATATAATATATATACTGGTCTTAAGCGTATGTATGTGCGTATGTGTATTGAATGCGTGAATATTCGTGTCTAAAGTGTGTACCGTTCATTCAGTTTATTTTATTTTATTCACATTCTACGAATTAAGACAAATTATTTGTACTAAAAATAATGTTTCGTAATACTATATACATCTATATCTTTTTATTTTCTTTCTTTTATTCTTTTTTCTTTTTCTTTCTTTTATCTTTTAACTTTTATCTTTTATTTTTTTATATCTTTTCGCGCGCGCGCGTGTGTGTGTGTGTGTGTGTGTGTGTGTGTGTGTAATTAGAATATAGTCGAATATGTTCTATTAATTGATAAACAGTTATTGCGTTCATTTGATAATAAACACGTTTTTATGTAACATTTTAATGAAAAATAATTGTAGTTAGAAAATATAACTTAATTAAGTGTATAAAAAGAAATATTACAAATTATTTTTTTTATCATTATCTTAACGATTAAAAGTGATTGATCAATTGAATATTTACGGATATTACGGATAATTAAACTTCTCATTCCAACTTTTTATGTTAAATAAAAAGTATAATATTGTTACGACCGAGCGGTGTTCCGACGCGGTCTCGACGCTACTCTCATACATTTTCAACCTGATCGTTGCTTGCCAACGCGGTCATCAAGCGGTTGTGAAGCATTGTTTTTGGCGAGAGAGTTGTCAGCACGGCGCGCGAGTTTGAGCTGTGTCACGACGAATTCTTATTAAACTGTG
The DNA here is from genome assembly GCF_055798465.1 of Pogonomyrmex barbatus. Lineage (NCBI taxonomy): Eukaryota > Metazoa > Arthropoda > Insecta > Hymenoptera > Formicidae > Pogonomyrmex > Pogonomyrmex barbatus. The sequence goes on along the minus strand of NW_028297111.1, from coordinate 3,495,792 downwards.
AAAAACTCTTGTTATCGCTCCCGAGCTTAGTGCATAATAAAGTGTGTTTCTCTTCTAACCGTCTCTTCCTTTCCTTGCGTGAGAGTGACGCGAATGAACCCGCCGCGAGTGCGATATTTTTAGGGGCTCGTCCGGGATATGAAAAACATGCCGAAGCGTTAAGCGGAATTGAAAGGAAAGGAAACAATAACAGAGGAGGGACAGGAAGAAGACGGATTGTCTCGGTTGTCTCAGCTAGGAAGAGAGCTTGTGTGCAAACGGAGGAACCGAAAATGACTTCGAGCCTGGAGATGGTTTTCTGAATAATTATCGAGGAGCTTCGCCTTCTTAGAGAGGAGCGACGACGCGGAGCGGAAGAGCAGGGAGGATCGGTGCGGCAGTCCAAAGAACATAAACCACCCATACCAGGCCAGTCAAATCCAATTTTAAATCTCGGTCTCGGTTTAAAATTAAAGCCCGATATATATGACGGAAGTGTTCCTTTGAGAATTTTTATCTCAATTTGAATTGATTGCTCGGGCAAATAGATAGGGAAATTCGGAGAAAGTAGTTGTATTGGCTTTCTGTTTGAGAGGGAAGACGTTCAATTTTAGAGGAGGGAACGGAATTGAAAAATTCGCAATATAGCGCATTAGTCTCTAGACTAGAGTTACGTTTTGGGGAAAAACTTTCGGCGCAAAATTATTGCATGCAGTTTATAAATCGGAAGCAGAAATTTCGGAAGGAATTGGCTGCGCTTGGCTCGGACTTGGAGCATTTGTCTCGTTTAGCCTATCCGAAGTGCTCTCCTGGCGTACAAGATAAAATTGCTCGCAATTTATTGCCGCGTTGGCAGACGGTTTTATTAAGCAGATCCTTCAAATGGAAGGGCATCCTTGAGGGTTGCTGTGGAAAGAGCCATAGCGGTAAAAATTATTAAAGAAAATAGTTTTCGCAAATTTCAGGAGAGAGATCGAAAGGGAAAAATTAGTTTTGAGGTCGGACACGAACGGAACTTTTTGAACAAAAGAGAAATTTTCGCACGTGATTATAAGCAAAATCGCGGGAAATTTAGTAATTTTGACAGTAAACAAAAGGAAACTTCCGATGCTAAAAGAGGAGCCAACGAATGTTGGCAATGTAGAGCTAAGGAACACTTCCGAACGGAGTGCCCTTTATTAATTAATTCAGGAAAGGGAAACTCGCCGAGCTTTGCAGCGGTGTAACGCAGGGCTCGGCGCAGAAATGTAATACCGCAAGGGAAAGGAATTTTTCTTTCGGGAATTTAAGTGGGAAGGCAGGAAATTTTTGTTTTCAAGGAAGGTTAGACGATCAAAATTGTGTTTTCAAAATTGACACGGGCTCAGATGTTTCGATTCCGAATAAAAGGTTGGTTAGGCTGAGAAGGCAACAGTTTTGGGTAGGGAATAGAAAATTGAGATATCCAACTGAGCAAGAAGTTCCCATTGATTTTAAAACAAAAGTAAAAATCGAATTAGGGAAGTTTTCCTTAGAATTTCCGATGTATATGGCGGAAATTGAGAATGACTGCATCTTGGGAGAAGATTTTCTTGTTAAAGTCGGGCACAGTAGGATCTTTAATTCGCTCTTTAGTAATGACGATTCTAGAAAAGAGGGGAACCTATTTTGTTCTCGTATTAGTCTCCCAGAAAGGAAAATTCCTGAATTTGTATTAAATTTCTTCAAAAGGAATTCGGGGGCTCCCCAAATAAGAAGGGATAAGAAGGGATTGCATCAAGCATGGCTCGAGCCCCCGAATAAGAAGGGAGGGTGTGCGTCACGGCGGGGCCCGACCACGAACCAGTCGTGAAAACTCGTAATTATTTTGCGAAAAAATACCACCTCAGCCAGGAATCGAACCTGGATCTCCTGCTTACCGGGCAGGCATCTTATCCTTTCGACTACCGAGGCATGTGATGATATTTATCGCAAATAACGTGTTTAGAATAACACGTCAACAATACAATGATACACATATATATATATATATATATATATACACATATATATATATATATATGTGATACACACACATATATATATATATATATATATGTGTATTATTGTATATGTATATATATGTATCATTATATATGTATATGTATCATATATATATATATATATATATATATATATATATATATATATTACAATATACATATATACATATATTCTTTCGAATCCCCACGACCGGTACTCCAGAGAGATGATGGTCCTATTCTCTCGATGGATGCAAGTCGGACTGCAGCGGCGACACCCTCCAACGCCATTGGCAAATATACAAATAATCCTCCTGGAGCACGACAGGAGAGATTGCATCAAGCATGGCTCGAGCTCCCGAATTCCTTTTCGGTAGGGTTAAATGATTTGCAAAAGAAAAGTTTTTCTGAATTCTCGAGGAGTTTCAGGATATCTTTTCGGAAAATATTGTAGCGGGAAATTGCTCGGTAATAGAGCACTCAATTTCTGTAGGAAAATCAAATCCTATTAAGCAGACTCCTAGACGTATTCCCTTACAGATGCGAGATGAGGTGGAGAAAATTCTTGAAAAGATGAAACAGGGGATTGAAGAATCCCACAGTTCTTGGGTTTCACCTGCGATTATAGTGAAGAAGATGGACGGAACGTTGAGGTTCTGTGAGGATTACAGAAAGCTCAATACAATCACTGAAAAGAATTGTTATCCATTGCCAAGAATTGATGATGATCTTCTGATCGATTGTCAGGAAATTCTTGGTTCTCCACGTTGGATTTGAAAAGTGAGTACTGGCAGGTGAAGCTTCGTCCAGAAGATAAGGAAAAAACGGCATTCTCAATAGGTAACGGTTTGTGGCAATTTATTGTGATGCCATTTGGATTATGTAATGCCTCGGCGATTTTTGAGAGGATAATGGAAAGGGTTCTTCATCAGATATTAAATAAAATCTGTTTGGTTTATTTAGATGATTGATGTTGTGATTTTCAGTAAAATCTTTGAAGAGATGTTAGCTAATTTATGGGAAGTTTTTCTTCGTCTCAGGGCAGCAAATTTAAAAATAAATTCAAAGAAATCTCTCTCTCCCACCCCCTCTCTCTCTCTCTCTCTCTCTCTCTCTGTCTTTGCTTACGATCTTAAAAAAAGATTCTTTAAAAAGATTTTGTTAAAAAAATTCTTCATAAGGATTTTTATAAAATAATATATATTATTGTACTTTACTTTTATCTAATATTCTTTTTTAGCAGATAATTAACTTTGTTTATTGTTAATACGAAATAATATCATTGTGCTATCTTACCTGTATTCGTAATGTATATTTACAAAAATTTCTGAAATCGTGTCACGATAAGCATATTTAAATCAGTAAAAAATATACATTGCAGAAGAAGATTGTCTTTTTATAGAGTTTTTTTATATAAGTGACATTTAAAAATTTTTTCCTATCATAATTTTGAAAAAATAATGAAGAAATAAAACTTTGAATAAATAAATAGTGTAACATAGATTTAGATATGCCGGTAAAAATCCCGTCGCCTCGTTCGTTGCGGTAATAAATGCAAATTGTAATTCTGGGAGTGTTTCGTCCCACTTCTTTTGATTTTTATTGATGTATTGCGCGATCATGATCTTGATGGTACGATATACGCACTCTGTTGGGTTGCAATGCGGTACATATGCCGATATGAAGTGGTACTTTATGCCGAACGAGGTGAAGAATCTTTGCATTTCGGATGACTTAAGTTGCGTTCTGTTCGCTCAAGATCTTGGTCGGACACCTGTGCTGAAAGATGATTGCTTCCGAAACGGTACATGCGACAGCGTCAGGGTGGCGCGGCGGAGGGGGCGGATCTCGAGCCATTTGGTGAAGCGATCCTGTTCAAAACCCATCAGTGTCTACGGAGTGATCGGGGTAGCGGCCCGATTAAATCTAACATGACCTGTTGCCACGGGTTTTCTATCACCGTCACGTGCATCGTTCCGAGTGGATGTTGCGGAGGAACTTTGTGTGCGATGCAGGTCTCGCATGACCGTACGTATCGCGCGATGTCGCGGTACATTTCCGGCCAATAATAATGGTAGGCGATCCGGCTTTTAGTTTTTGCGAGCCCCAGATGTCTGACGGTAGGGGCATCATGAAAACGGCAGAGGATCTCGGACCGTGTTTCGCTAGGCACATTCCTTCCATTGATCGGCATATGGTACTTCATGGTAATTCAGTTCATAGAGGAGATGTCGATATAATCGCCTAAATGCAAAAAGTAAATCGCAAATTGTATAATCGGGCTCATTGCTGGGATCGTTTTTTACTCGCTGTCATAGGCGTAGATACCACCGGCATCGCGGTCGAGTGTTGCCGTGACAACGCGGCTACCCGGTTGAGCGTGCCCTTGCGGGGCAACCCAAATAAGAAGGGAGGGTGTGCGTCACGGCGGGGCCCGACCACGAACCGTGAAAACTCGTAATTATTTTGCGAAAAAATACCATCTCAGTCAGGAATCAAACCTGGATCTCCTGCTTACCGGGCAGGCATCTTATCCCTTCGACTACAAGGCATAATGATATTTATCGCAAATAACATATTTAGAATAATATGTCAACAATACAATGATACATATATTTTATTTCGAACTGATGTTATTGCAGTTGCAGTCGAATGTCCATCGGCCTAATCCGGTGGGCGATTCGACCTGATGCACTTTAGTGATCCGTGATGATCGTAAATTTGTAGCCCTCTAAGTACCCTCTCATCGAATCCCCCATACGACCGATGCGAGGCATTCTGAGCACTGAATTTTTTTTCGGCACCATTGAGAGTATGGCTGGCGTATGCGATTACCTGCTCTCCTTCCAAAAAATATTGCGTTAATACTGCGCCGAGTCCGACGGTGCTTGCATCGGTCTGTAAAACGAAAGGGCGGGCGAAATCGGGGCAGGCTAACACCGGAACGGAGGTCAATCTATTCTTTAATTCGTCGAATGCTTTTTGCTCAATGTTTTCCTAACGCCATTACGTTTTTTTTTTGTTAAGGCCGTTAAGGGCTATCGTTGCGAAGTTATGAATAAAACGGCGATACCACGAGGCGACTTTTAAGAATTGTCGGACCTATTTGACGGTTTTCGGCGGTGATGATGGACGTTTTTTCGTAGTCGGTCTTTATTCCGTCTTTATTAATAATGTGTCCGAGATATTTTAGTTCGGGTGCGCAAAAACGACACTTCTCCGTATTAATACGAAGTCGGGCGGCACGTAAACGGCGGAATACCTCGCGAAGATGACGTAAGTGGTCATCGAAGGTCTTGCTGATGACAAGATACACATGATATTATCAAGGCAAAGGCGTGTGACTCTAGTTCTGGTCCGATTACCCGGTTGAGTAGCCGTTGGAACGTGGCGGGAGCGGAATGTAAACCGAACGGCATTACGGTAAAGTGCATGCGAGTTCTCGGCCGGGTACTGTACACGCGGTGAGTGAGCGACTGTCCGGAGCGAGTGGCACTTGCCAGTAACCGTTTTTTAAGTCAATAGTGGACAGGTATCGCGCTCCATGTAGTTTGTCCAATGTGACGGTTATTTGCGATAGCGGATAGGCGTCTCGAGCGGTGTTTAACTTTCGAAAGTCGATGCAAAAACATAATTTTTCATCTTTTTTGCATACGATTACGATCGAGGAACTCCACGCGCTTGTCGAAGCTTCAATTATCCCGTCTCTTAATATGTGTTTCGACCTCGGTATCGATTATACTTTGCATGGTTGAGTTTCACGGTCGGTAACGTTGTTTGATCGGGGTAGGATCATTTGACCGGATGTGGTGTTCTATAAGTTCAGTCGGCCCGTGAATATTGTCGAATTCTTTCAGTTCTTTATCGAGAAATGCTCGAAGTCGATCATCCTTGGAAAGTTGACAATTTTTTGGGTTGTGTATCCTTATTCTCGATCTAAGAGACGGCCGCAATATAATGTCCAATCCTGCCCATACATTCATTCTGATTAACATTTCGTTGTCTAGACTGGGTAATATACGGAATTTATGTTTTTTTTTAAAATGATGGAAACGGAGGGGTATGTCGATGGTCCCCGGTATATTTACGTGTGTGCCGTCTGCGAACCGTACTTGTCCGTCTTCGTTTACAGTTCTACAGCGAAGGCGTCGTAATAATCGAGCGATAGTTTGGTTAATGAAAGATAACTCCGACCCAGTGTCAATCATGGCTTGAATCGGGTGTCCTCGGATGTATGTGATATGTAGCCGCAGGGTGTAATTTATGCGGTGGATCGAGACGCGTGGGTTTCTCGATCCAATTCTCGTTTCCCGGCGGGCATTCGCGCGTGAACACCCCATCCTTACCGCACTGCGAGCAAAATCGGAGGAGTGGTCGTCAACAAACCGAGTGTGTCTCCTTTGTTTGCATCGCCAGCAATGATCGCGTGGATTGTAAGTGACTGCGATTTTACTCGGCTTCAGTGTGGTTTCTCCCCGAGTTTCCGATGATATCGTTCGTCGTTGGTGGAATATTCTCGTACTCGATAGCCCGTTCTTGCAGGGTGCGCGGGGAAATCACGTTTTCGCGGCGAATATACAATTTGTAATCGGGGTGAAGATTTGCATGTAACTCGGTCTGATTTCTCTCTCCGAATCCCCCTGCCCGATGCATGAGGATTTGGAGAGCGGTGGCGTATTTGGCATATGGTGCTCCGGGTTTCTGTAGGCGAGTATATATTTCTCGGAAGAAAGCGGTACGTTCTTGTGAAGAATGCCAATATAATCCGATTGTTTCGGTGCCATAGCAATGCGTCGCTACGTAATAATTTCGGAAGGCCGATTAATAATTGCTGCTCTGAGAAGCCGTAGGCGAGCCTGAATTCCTTCACGCGTTCAAGAAAGCCGATCAGATCACGCCCGTCAAAGAAACATCCTCACTTTCTCATTTGATTAATTATATGTCAGCGGTCCGCGGTATTTCCGATATTATGACCGGAAATTCTGGCGGATGCGAGGTTACGGGGGAAATTGGGGGGTGCAGGTTGCTCGAGATTCGTTCCCGAATTTTCGCACAGATAGCGGCGTAAATGTTGTCAAAGGACGTCAATGTTACCGCCCGTGTTCAGTTGCAGTTGAGATATCCTTGTAATTCGGCTTTCCGATAGGAAATAGCCGTTCGATTTTCTCGTCGTTCATGTTGTTAATCTCTTCATTCTCTGTCGCTTTCTTTTCTTCCGGTCCCTGTTCGGGCGCCATAAAACGGTCTCACTTCCGCGCGTGGATAACTTCGGAATCGGTAGTCAAGTGAGAGCGACTAAGATTGGAGTAACAATTAATTCTTTATTGATGGAATAGACAGAGGTTACAACAAAGACGTAGATTTGACTTACGATATTATCGGTCGCGGTGTATCGCGGATCGCGTTGCGTGACGCAGGATGAGTGATGTGCAGTTGATGCGTCGCCAGCGCGATCAGCTGGCCCGTGATCACGCGGTGCGCGTGACAGACCCTACGGCTGTTTTCACGGACAGCTGATTTTGACGGGAGAGCTCCGGAGTGCCGTCACTCTGACGGCGGGAATCGGGAGTACCCGATTCGCCTGTCTAACCCATTGACAGATGGAGGGGTGTCGGGTGACTCGACACCAAGGAGTAGTGCTCGGATTTGCTGTGCTCGAAGGTGCTCGACGTCACCGGGATGTACGCCGGTGTTTTTGTCGGCTGTCAGGGAGCGCTCTGACAGATGTAATGCGCGATACGTTCTCGCAGGTAGTCGAAGACGGAGTGGTCAATCGTGGTCGAGCGTACTCGGCCATGCTGGGGTACTCCCCAGTGCTTCACGTTCGACTTGTTAGGATTCGGAAAGGTCTCTTGGCTTCTTGTCATACGATGCTGTGCTCGAGATGCCGGGAACGGGACAGGTGCTCTCCATAGAAAGCGAACCCCTTTTATCCGAGATCAGTCGCGGTTTCTCGGTGCGGAATGATTTCGGATTGGCCGATCTCAGGGTTGGACTCTCCTTCCACGCAAGTACTCGCATTTCTCGAAGTTTATTATTGCCGCTTTTCCGTGATACTGATTGGTTCTTTTGCTGCGCTAATTTCGTGAGTTACTCAAGTCAATTTACAAATGACAATTTGTAAAAGGCGGGCGAGGTTAATAGCGAATGATAGCGTTCAGCAGAGAAAGCAGATCAGTAAGCGTTCAGTGATTCTTTATTATGATTGGTTTCTACATTTACATTCAACGAAGATCTAAAGGCAAGGACCAAACATATTGAAAAATTACTGAGAGTGTTGTCCCATCTTGCGCGTATCGCGGATCACGCGTATCGAAAATCTGGCCAATTGCGGATGTTCCGTTATTTTCGATACTCAGCCGTTCCGCCAAATCCATTATTGTAAAGTTTGCGATTAGTCAGATTTTCAATATGTGCGATCCGCGATACACGCGATACGCTCCATGGGATTGCATCCTGAGCGCTCACTGATCTGCTTTCTCTGCTGAACGTAGCCAATGAAACTTTGAGTGCGTTCCTTTATTCACTTCGAGTGCTCATGCTATGATGTAATGGAAGTATACTGCGGCTATCATTCCGTTTTAGTTTCGTGCGTTATCTAACTGCTTTAAAATTATAAAGCGGAACGCAGTTGCAGTATGTTTTCTAAAGCTCCAACTGAAATAATGGCTGGCATATCTAATATTTAAAAAAATATAATTTTATTATATATATTAAATATAATATAATATATATATATATATATATATTAATTATATATATATATATATAATTAATATATATAATATATATATATATATAATTAATAAAATATAATTAATAATAATAAAAGAATAAATAATAAATAATTTTATAATATTATATAATATCATAACAATTTCATTATATTATATTATTTCATATTTTATGCTTTATTTTCTTCAGCATCAATCAAGGTTATTTCAGTCTCTATGAAAAGCAGCCATCTTTGTGCTCTGACTGCTTTACCTCGCTGGTTGCAGTAGCTGCAACAGGAAATACGTCAAAATCAATGACGTCATAGAATTCAAGGCAGTACTTTCGTAATGCACTGCTCTCTATATCGGAATGCTATTCGTAGTATTCGAAGTGAATAAAGGAACGCACTCTTTGAATCGATTTTCAACAAGGACAAAGATAAGATGAACAAGAATAAATGAGTTTCTATTTTTCATCACGACGGTACGTCGCTACCATCAACAAATAATATAAAAACATATAATATGAAAAGCTTATTGGCGCGCGCGTAGCGCGCGTCTGTTATGTTCTAATCTTTCCTAAAAAAAAGGCATGATATCGATACTTGCATCTCTCGAAATTTCCTCAAAGTTTATTATTGACGCTTTTCCGCGATGGATTCTCTCGCTGCGCTAACTTTGTGAATAGCTGTCATTGTATTGATTTCACAGAGGATTGTTTTGACAATTGTGTATCAAAAAGTTAAAAATATTATAGTGTAATAGTAGTATAATAGTATTATATTAATTTTTGCTCTTGTGTTGAAAAAGATAAATAGCAAAAAAAAATAAATAAATAAATAAATTTAAAATCGTTAAAATTAAAGGATATATATTAATAAATTGGTAATAAAATTATGTAAAATAAAATTTTATAAATATACACATTTTATTACCTTTAAAACGCTTATGTTTTAATTATAATATTACAATTTAAAATTAATGGAGGTAATATATTTGAAAATAAGTGGGAATAGCCAAAAGATGGCGGACCAATCAAAAGTTGCTTTTTCGTAATCAGTCTCTGATTATAGTGTTTCTAATATGCACTCAGCCATCTGGAAACGATAGAAAAGGATAGAAATACTATTATCTCTTTCGCGCTCATGACATAGTATGAAAAGAAAATATAAATATTTTCGTACTCTTTCGCGCTTCACACGCTGTGCGATAGTCGAGCGTCTCTGACGTTTTTTATCGCTCACTGTTGTTGACATTAGCGTACGAATTAAAAGAATAATCACAAGATATAAAGAAAAACGAAAATTATTATATATAATCATACTTTACATATAATACTTATTATAATTAATAAGCTATTAAATAATTATATAATTTTATAATAATTAAAATTATAATAAAAATATAATAATATTATTATTATAATATATACATATTTTATACGTACATATAAATATGAAAATATTGATACATATACATATACACACACACACACACACACACACACACACACACACACACACACACACACACATATATATATATATATATAAAATCTAAAGACACGGGTGTCTCGACGCCAAGTTCACGCGTAGCAAAGTTTGCGTAGAACGGCGGCTCGCTGGCTCTATTTATGCGAGACTCCGGAATAAACTCGGTCTACATTTTCATGCAATGACTAAGTTGATTAAGTTTTAATTACGCTTAATCGATAGCTGAGTATCAAATTATATAAGAAAAGTGTTTTTATTTTTTTTCTCCGTGTTCTACAAACTGAGATATCGCGACGCAATCGTGACGCAAAGTTCAAATTGGTAAATTTAAGAAACATCCTGGTCGTCGTCGACTCGGCCGGTGATTCTTCTTTTTCTGTCGCAAGAGGCGCTAATGAATGTTTCTGTATGACAGCTCTTGCGCTCATTTTTTTGATTTCATATGTCTTTAAGATAAATGTCCTTCGTGTGAAGTTGTACGTATTGATTAATAAAAAAAAAGATGTAACGTGTGTCACATATAATAGTAAGTAATATTGTAATGATATATAATACATTGAAGAAATAGAATAAGAAATAGAAATAGAATTAGAATTAGATTTTTACAACAAATTACATTAAATTTTTATAACAAATTAAATTATTAGATTTTTATTATATTATTATATTATATTATTATATTATTATATATTATTAGATTATTAACAAGTATATTAGATTTTTACAACAAATTATTAACATTTATTAACAATTATTAACAAATTATTACATTAAACATAAATTAATTAAACATAAATAACATAAAAAAAACATAACATAAAACATAAATTAATAACATATAACATAAAACAACATAAATAATATGTTATATATTATTGTATGTTGTATGTTGTAATTATATGTTATGTTATATGTTAACGGCATTTGAAACTGCAAAACAGTTAGTTCAGAAATATCTAGATAATGAATTGCAAAAACAACAAGATGTATCTCAAGATGATCCAGAAAATGCAATAGGTGTGCAAAATACAGAGGCGAGTTAAGCCATGCAGGACTTTAAAGATTTTGGAACTAAAATTAAAGAAGAGGATGTTTTTGATGATAATAAAATTAAACACGGATCAAAAGAGAGTATTTGATAGAGTTATTAGCACTATTAAATTAAATAAATCAGTATTATGATTATATGTTAGCCGTGATGGTGGTACTGGAAAAAGTTTTCTAATTAAGGCTATTAAATATTGGATAAAACAAAATCTTAATAAAGAAACTGCTGTAGCAGCACCTACAGGTATTGCAGCATTTAATATAGACGGTTTGACAATTCACATTTTGTTCCAATTACCTGTTGAACATGGTCATACTCCTAAATATAAACAATTATGTGATCATGTATTGAAAGTTCTACGAGTGGATTTAAATGACGTTATACTTTTTATAATAGATGAAATATCAATGATATCTAATTTAATTTTAATGTATATACATCTTCGATTATCCGAAATATATGACACTATTGAATGTAATGATGGTTAGTTTGGTAGAAAACATATTTTTTTATTTGGAGATCTTCTTCAATTACCTCCTGTACACGAAGATTTTGTTTTTGTTCATTTATTGAAAGAAAAAATTGATAAATATATTGGCACTTTAGGAATCATTAATTTGTGGATTACATCATTTGAATATGATAAATTGACAATTAATATGTTACAGCAAGGAGATATGGTTTATCGTGAATTGTTATCGCGTATTCGTATTGGTTTATTGACAAATTCAGATTACGAGATTCTTCAAAATAAAAAAATATCCTTTACGAATACTTCTTTTAATTCAAGATTGAATGAAATATGTAATTTTATCAATTTATCAGTTGACACTGTGTTTACTTCCTACTTGTCATATGTGTGATATTTTAAACACTGCAATGTTGAATCGTATTAATTCAAAAGAAATATTATTAATTGCTGAAGACACGATAAATTGTATTCCATACATAAAAAAGAAAGTATTGAAAGTATTATCGAAAAATAATGAAGATGATACTAGAACAGCTTTCGAAACAAATTATTATTAAGATTAGAACAAAAGTAATGATAAGACGTAATATTGATGCTAGTTTGGGTAAATGGTATAATCGTGAAAGTAATATCAATTGTTCAAGATATAAATACTGAATATGTAGAAAAGATCAAACTTTTATTACCTACAGGTTTCAATACTTGATTAAAAGAGTCAGCATTAAATTTCAAGTGATGGATAGAGCTTACGTTATCAGAAAACAATTTTCATTATTATTAAGTTATGGAATCACTATTCATAAAAGCAAAGGATTAAGTTTACAAAATGCTGTTATGGACATTGGTAATTCTGTATTTAATGCACAAGTTTATATTGCTTTGTCACGAGTAACATCTAGAGAAGGTTTGTATTCAATTAATTACGATTCCTCATCTATAAAAGCTAGTAAAGATGCAATTATTGAATATAATCGATTAAAACAAATCATATAAATCGTATAAATCAGAAGCGAAATTGATTACTATTTCAAAACAAAAATATACTAAAATAAAAAAATATATTTTATGGACATTACCAAAAGTTATTTCTTCTGTTCAAGAATCATATGAAACGGTTAAAAAAAATACTGTTTAGGTAATACATGGGTTCCAAAATAAGGATAAAGTTTCATCTTACGCAAATGCAATTTTGCAATGTCTTTTGCATTTAAATGTTATTAGAAAACAAATTTTTGAGTGTGATAAATTAATGTTTTAGGTATATTAATGAATCGATATAAAAACGGAATATCTGATTTGAATACATTTACAGTACAAGATTTAGGAGATAATTTTTCTAGCTGTGAAATATATAATTAATTATTAATTAATGAAACATTTTTTACATAAATAATGGAAGAAACTTAAGAGTTTATTTTATTAGAATGTTATCCAATATAAACGCATGTGTTTTAATATTTATTAATAAATTTTTTTAATATTATATATTTACATATAATGTTAAAGAAAATTATATAAAAATTATATAAAAAATTTATTTACAAATATTTTTAAAAGTAATATATACATTATTAATGTAAAAAGATAAACAGTAAGAGTGCAATATAATATAGTAAGTGTGTACGTACGTGTTTTAATGTGCCAAGTTTTTGTATGTCGTTTTTTTTTCTTACATCAGATTTTTTCTTACATCAGATTTTCTTTTATATTTTATTTTTATATAAACAAGTACAATAATTCAATACAATTCAATAAAATTTTTTTGGCAACTACAAATTGACATAAATTTTGGACATTGATAACATCTTTTTTCATTTTTGCAAAGTTTCTTTTCTTCATATAATTAAAAGTTTGTGCCAATATTTGATTTCATGTTTTTTATGAAATAATGAAACGATTTTTCAAATAAAAATGAACTACAAAATAAGATATATTTCAATGTAAAGCTCTTTTTATTTTATTAAATTAGAAGTTGGCGCCGGTTCTTCATATCACATCTTTTGTGTCAATATGAAATTTATTATTAAAAAGACTTTTGTAGATGGAAATTTTTGTATAAAATTCTTTCTTTTACATAAATAAGAAAATGGGCGCGTGAACTTGGCGTTATTTTTTATTTTTTTTAAAAGGTAATTTTATTAGTAAGATTGACAGCGGTGCAAATAAAATTCATCACTATACGAAGTTCATTTGTATTTTGTTTCATCTCTGTATATATATATATATATATATATATATATATATATATATATATATAATAATAATATATATATATATATATATATATATATAATGTACAGGATGTACCCAAAATTCCCGCATTTGGAGTACACTACGTGATTCTTTATGCTAAAAGAAACAACTTTTTCCTTTAGCAAAATTGCATGCGAGTAATTTTTACAGTGGATCAGATTAAAAGTGACAAATGAGTGCGCGTATGTGCGTAGTAGTGGTCAGGACTAGCGTGCGTTCCTCAGGCCGGCGCGGTCTGGTAATTAATCTTTGATGACTTCATGTACTATATTGTTTAAAATATGATAAAAGTTAACAAAATAAGTATTGTTTTCATCCTTTAATGATTTAATAAAAAAAGTCTGATTTCATAGCATTATCTCGAAATAAAATTAAATGTAAATAATATGAGCATTCTATTATTTTAATTACTGCATAATTGCATATAACAATAAAAAAATATACTGAATTTAATGATTTAGACACTATTAAATCTATAAAAAAATCAATTTTTTGACTTTTCGTGATTACGTACTCACGTAATTAATAAGTTTTCGTTCAGTATTTTTTTTATTGTCATATGCAATTGCGCATACGACAATAAAAAAAATAATTAAAATAATAGAATGCTCAGTTCATACACCATATAATTTACATTTATTTTTATTTCCAGATGATGCTACGAAATCAGACAATTTTTTAATTGAATCGTTACGAGGGATAAATACAAATACTTATTTTGTTAACTTGTATATTATATTATAATTAATATATTTTAAACAATACAGTACGTGAACTTGTATATTATATTATAATTAATATATTTTAAACAATATATTACGTGAAGTCGTCAAAGATTAAGTCCCAGGCAGCACCGGCCTGAGGAACGTGTGCCGACCGCTACACACATACGCGCGCTCATTCACTTTTAATTTGATTTACTGTAAAAACTACTTGTCACACGCAATTTTGTTAAAGGAAAAAGTTGTTTCTTTTAGCATAAAAAAATCACGTAGTGCACTTCAAATGCGGGAGTTTTAGGTTTAGGACTGTATATATATATATATATATTAAGTAGCCTGAAAAATTTTGAGCCTTAACATGAAGATGACGTTACTCGTCAAAACCATTCTAGTATTACAATAGTATATGTTTTGAAAGACTTTTGTGAAAATTTCAGCCATTTTGAACGCTCTGTTTGACAATCGTTTGTGTCAGTCGATGTCAGTGTTTTTGTAAAAATGGAAAAAATTGAATATTGTGCCGTTATTAAATTCTTACATTTGAAAAGCAATACGCCTGCGCAAATTAAAATCGAGTTGGACGCTGTTTACGGGGACTCTGCCCCATCATTTGCCACCGTAAAAAGATGGGCAGCTGAATTTAAACGTGGTCGTACCAGCTTGGCTGATGATGAGCGTTCGGGACGGCCAAAAATTGTGACCACCGCTAATAATCGAAAATGTTCATCAAATGGTACTGGATGACCGTCGAATCAAGATTAGAGAGATAGCAGAGGCTATGATCATATCGAAAGAACGCATTTGTCATATATTAACTGAAGAATTGGATATGCGCAAGCTATCCGCGCGTTGGGTGCCGCGCTTGTTCACTTTGGACCAAAAACGAATTCGAATGAACATTTCCAAGACCCTGTTGGAGCGTTTCAAGCGAAACGAGTCAGATTTTTTGCGTCGATTCATAACTGTAGATGAAACTTGGATCCACCACTATACTCCAGAGACAAAAGAACTGTCAAAATAGTGGACTGCAAAGGGTGAACCTGCTCCGAAAAAGGTGAAGACGGTACCATCAGCTGGAAAGGTAATGGCGACTGTTTTTTTGGGATAGTCACGGAATTGTGTATCGACTATCTTGAAAAAGGTAAAACAATAACGGGAGCGTATTACGCATTATTATTTGATAAGCTGAAGGCAGAAATTGCAAAAAAACGGCCGCATTTGAAGAAGAAGAAAGTGCTGTTCCATCAAAACAATGCACCTGCTCACACTTCGGCGGTCGCCGTGGCCAAAATTCACGAACTGCACTTCGAATTGGTTGACCACCCACCGTATTCACCAGATCTGGCCCTCAGCGACTTTTTCCTGTTTCCTAAGCTTAAAGTTTTGCTTGGAGGACAGAGATTTTCATCGAACGAGGTCATCGCATACGTAAACGCCTATTTTGCGGAGCAAGACGCCAACTACTTTATTTGGAGAGGTTAAAGAGATTAGAATATCGATGAGAAAAGTGTATCGACTTAAAAGAAGATTATGTTGAAAAATAAAATTATATTTGACCGAAAAAATATTTGTTTCTATGTTAGGCTCAAAACTTTTCAGACTACTCTCGTATAATATATATATATATATATATATATATATATATATACTAACACAGTTTCATTTTAGCATGTTGGAACTAAGTAGCGAGTTCCATTTTCTGACACTGCTGATACAATCTCATTCCGGTGTATGTCCGTGTTAGTTCCACAATTTGTGCTACTTCCACAATCCAAAAGAAGCAAGAATATACTTATATAATTAAACATTTATTTATGTTTGCGCAATTTTCTCGTTGTAAAATATTGATGAACATTAACATTGGTATATATATACCAATGCCACCAGCAGTGTCAGAAAATGGAACTCGCTACTTAGTTCCAACATGCTAAAATGAAACTGTGTTAGTGTACGGGAGGCGGTTTCGGATGGCGCCCGATTGCCCACGTTGCCGATTGGCCAATTTAAAATAAAATTATTTGATTGATTGATTCAGTAGAAAATTTCCAGGCATCGGTCGCTGTACGTGGCTGTGTCCAATTGCAACGTGGTTAAACGGGACGCTTCCAGAGGTTTTGACGAAAAAGTGGCCGGGATGGCCGCTCTCAGAGAGTCAATCATGTAACTTTTCCTCTGGGGCGAAAACGTGAAAAGTGAAAAGTTTCACGTGAACTTTTTCGTTATGTACCTTCGTGGCGGAAAGGCGGAAATCTAGGGAATTAATAAATATGAATTGGAGAAGATTAGGGGTGCGTTAGGATTAAATGTATGTAGTACGTATACAATCGATTATTGAAAGATGTATATAATATTGTACCACAGTTTAACCTGTGACGACAGTAACCGAAATGCATAAAATTCCAGGGCGCATGCGCGAGAACTCCAATCCACAATATGGCCACAGTTTAACTGTGATATGGCAGTGTTTACTAATTATCGAAAAGAAGTATCGTAAATTATTAAAATGAGTGGATATACTTGTGCTATAAAAAGTTGCAAGAACAATACAGCTAGAAATAAGGGAATTAGTTTTTTCAAATTTCCAAAAGATCTTAAAAGGTAGAATTTATTAATATTATTTTATATATATATATATATATATATGTATATATATATAATATATCATTATGTATATGTATCATGTATGTTTCATTATATGTATGTATTATATATATATATATATATGTGTGTGTGTTTATTACTATACATATAATTAAATTACAATATCTACATTTTATTTCTAAATATCTTAATTTAAAAAATAGTAATTTTCACATTTTTTTCTTTAGAGTTAAGTTATGGTTGAAATTTTATAGATCTATAGACACACCTTTAGAAACTATATAAAAATTACAGAATTTGCAATGAACATTTTATGCCATCAACGTTCTTAAACAATAAATTTAAGAAATAAATTTTGACCGCATACAATTCCAACATTCTAAATTTTTCAGTAAATGTAGAATTAGAAGATAAAAATTATTTTCAGCTTTATTTAATTCTGTGCATTAATGCAATAAATTTTTATAATATTTCTATCTATCTGATAGTCCATATGTAAATTTTTATATTGTAATATATATTATATCTTATATTATACCTTATATGCATGTAAAATATAAAATATGTAATTTACTTCTGAAATGTTTTATTATTTTTATTATTATATATTTTATAAATCGTAAAATATAATGAAGAATGAAATATTTGTTATTTTATTATAGTATATATTTAATTTTAAGATATTAATATTTTACTTTTAATATTTCTAATGTTACGATGTTTATCTTTTGAAATTGGCGCTTTTTCCAATCAAAACTATGCGACAGGTCACGTGTTTCGCAAACCTCAACATTAAAGGTGTCGACGCTTTCTGTCGTAACTGGTTAAACTATGACTGTACCAATAAAATAATTTTCCTTAACTATAAAACCTATGAAACTATGGCCGGTATTTACAATCAATTCTTATATTTAAGATCGTTTTAAGATAACATTTCAACCAATAACCAGGATAGCTGTATGAGTTTACTTAAGACGATCTTAAATGTAAGAACTGACTATGAATACCGGCCTATGTTTCATAATTTTACTTTTCACGCATCCAAGCTACATATATAATCGCTATACGTGAAAAGTTTCATGTGAAATGTCAATGAAAAAGCATGTGCATGAAAAATGAAAAATGAAAAGTGAAAAATGAAAAATTTTACGTGAAGTTACATGATTGACCCCCAGGTCTCTCTCTGATATCGACAATATCTTTTTTATCGATATGGTTGATAATGTTTTTCTCGATACCTCTTGCCCCGCGGAGCGCCGTGCAAAACGACAGATGGCAGAATGTCTCTGGTAACATTGCACGTGTTACGTTGCCACGGTTTAGCGAGACTTGTTATTCCGTCACGATTTATAGTAACCGGCGGACGAATATCGAAGAGATTCATCGATTGTTTTACGAAGCTGTGTCGAAACATGTATACGACCGTTGAGAAGGGTGCGCTAAATAGCACAGATTACAGAATATTTTTTAGTAAGTAAATTTGACATAACGTAGATATAGTGAAGCAATGCACACGGAAATTCTAGTCAAGAGTCGTGAACTTTATGAACAATGCAAGGTCACGGATGTACATTGAGCGTATTATGCTATTAATGTAATCAACGTTGCTATTAACTGACTTGGTGAAATTTTCCGGAATGACGTCACCACGCCGAGTTTTACGTATGTCCAAACAATGAATAATTCAAAGGACCCTATCGATCGCGCGCTCTTTCAACTTGTCGAATTTCGTTTCCGAATTTCAAGTTCGTTTTATGTATTATGGCCCATCTTTCGTGCTGGAATAAGTAAATTTTGAAAAAGCGAAAATTCGCGAGTAATTTCTAGCACAGTATCAAAAATTATTTTATGCATCAATATGATCGCGTAATATTTAGCTCTAGTGAAAGTACAGTATTTGGGCGTTATAGGAATGAGGAAGTAGTTAAATTATATTCTAGACATATGTTTCTTTGCATTTATATTTTTGGTTGATAAGTCATATATATATATATATATATATATATGGTATAACTAAGTCAAGTATATATCATTATCTTCACGCTAAAAATCTGTCAGATATTTGCATGGGAAACATGCATATTATTTTATATAATATATTTGTACTATGAACTACAGACTAATAAGAATAAAAATTGGACTTTGCTTTATTTGCTTGAAACTCTTATTGTGATTGACTCACAGTGATTGGATTGTTGATATTAGAAACGAGAAAAAATTCGCTAATAAAATGCTAATAAAAATTCTTATAGAATTATTAAAATGGAAATACTTAACAATAAAACAATATTTGCAACAGAACTTATAAAATAATCTGGAAATTCTTTTATTATGTTTCTTCTGAAATATATGTTTGTTTGTATACATAGAAAATGATTTGGGTTTTCTAATTTCACCCATGCATGACATTCCGCTTTATGCTAATGAAGAGAACAAAATTATGCATATGGTTGTTGAGATACCAAGATGGACAAATGCAAAAATGGAAATATGTCTCAAAGAGCCATTGAATCCCATTAAGCAAGATGTTAAAAAAGACAAACTAAGATTTGTTGCTAATTGTTTCCCTCATCATGGTTATATATGGAACTATGGAGCTCTACCACAGGTAAAACTTACTTTTTAATTATTTGTTTTTTATTTGCTATTTTGTTTTCTTTATTACAGTAGAATAATATTTATTTATCATAAATCTTTTATCTGAAATAATAAAAGTGAAAATTGAATTTTGCTTTATTTGTTTGACTTTTTATTGATGAACTTATCATTTGGATTGATGGAATTAGAAGGAAAAAAATATTAATAAAAGTTCTTATAAAATACATTAAAATGAAAATATCAATGAAGCAACTTTAAATAAGCTTTTGATATATTTAGCAAAAATCTTTATTCTTTTCCTGTTTTGGCACTATGAATATAAGTGGTTATGATAAGTTAACAAGTTTTAAGAAGAACCTAGTTTATTCTCTCTCTATCTCTCTCGCTCTCGCTCGCTCGCACAATACCATCCTGTTTGATTACACACACACACGCACGCACATACACACACACACACACACACACACACACACACACACACACACACACACGTATACATACATGTACATGCGTGCGTGCGGCATGTGGTGTGTATGTGTGTGTAAAAAGGATGTGTACATGCATTATAGTTTTAGAAAATTTAGAAAATACATGTTTTTAAATTAAATGACAAAAGAAAACTTAAATATTTTCAACTAAAAAAATGTATTTATAACACTTATCTATATTATTTATAAAAATACGCTGTTCTTTCCGTGATAATATCTATTACTTATTCAATGATAATCTTATTGATGTATTATCTGAACATAATAAAAGAAAGTATATGAATAATCACTTTAGACTGATAGTGTATAGCTATATAGTCTTTTATCTTATGTTTCATATATCTTACGTATATGTAAGAAATTGTAGGTCAAAGCATATATTTGTCCATGTTAATTATTTTTCTTTATTACTCTTGAAATATTATTTTATTTTCTGGTTTTTTTAATCCCTTGTTTTTTTTTTTACAATACTATAATTTATTATTTCTGTACTTATAATTCTGATAAAGTTAATATTAGTTTAAATATGACATATCTAATTAACAGACATGGGAAAATCCCGATGTTTTGGATGAAGCAACAGGCTGCAAGGGTGATAATGATCCTATTGATGTTCTTGAAATAGGCTATAGGGTAAGAAATAATTATAGTGATAATATATTACATAAAATGTTTTATTTTCACATTTATAATGATTTAATAAAAATATATTTGCATCCATATAGGTCGCCAAACGGGGCGAAATATTAAAAGTGAAAGTTCTTGGAACAGTAGCACTTATTGATGAAGGTTAGATAATTTAAATTATATATAAATTAAAATTATTTGATTATTTACGTATGTTTTAAAATAAATGGGATGTTATAATAATTAACATATAAATAAAATATACTACGAGCATCACGAACAATTCTTATTTTAGGCGAAACCGATTGGAAGATTATTGTAATTGATGTTAACGATCCTTTAGCAGATCAAATGAATGGTAATTTTCATATTAATAAGAAAATATGTAATAATTAATACAATTAGATCTTTTTCTGATTAAGCTTTTGAATATGCAAAAAACACGCAGCTTTTAGTTAGAAGGTTTATGTCATGAATAAATTCTAATTTGATAAATATTGTAGATATAAGCGATATCGAGAAGCATTGTCCAGGCTTACTGAAAGCTACCATTGAATGGTTCAAGATATATAAAATTCCGGATGGAAAACCGGAAAATCAATTTGCATTTAATGGTGAAGCAAAAACAAGAGAATTTGCATTGCATATTATTGATGAAGTACACCAACATTGGCAAAATTTAGTTAAACAGGAAGATTCATCCGGTGAAATAGAATGGTTAATAAAAATCAACCTTTATATTGTGTTTCAGAAAAAAATATCGAGATGTTATATTTTTTTTTATATATATTATGTTTTTGTAGTTCTAACGTAACAGTGGAAGGGAGTCCTTTCAAAATTACTACAGAAGCTGCAGAAGAGATTTTAGAAAAAGCGCCTGAATCAATGGGACCTCAACCCATAGAACCGATAGGTAAATACTGCGAGCATAATATAATAGAAAAAAATATTAAGTTTCTTTATTATATTGGAATTGATATTGAAATTATCTCATTTTTTTTATTTCTACTTTTATTTTAAATATGTAATTTATGCTTATAATACTATAATTCACTTTCAGTTGACAAATGTTACTTCATGCATCCTAAATTATAACCGAAATTATAATGGAAACTAAGAGATGTATTTAATTTATGAATATTAAATGAAGATTATCGAATTATATGAAGATTATACATATTATATATTAATTAAAATTCTTGTTCATTAAATTATTGTTACAATTGTTTGATTTCAGTCGATAAATGGCATTACGTACACCTTAAATAAGGACGGATATCTTCATTCAATGATTTCTATCGAAGTCAGTACATATCTATTCCACTCACTTTATTCAACAAGAAATTTTTTATTCATTATTTTCATGTTTTTTCTCGATGTATCATTTTTCACTACATTCAAATAATTATAAAAATAGCAAAAAATTAGCAAAAATTAAACAATTTATATATGTATGTGCTACTGCTTGTTATTAAAATTACATACTTTTTTAAACATTCGAAATGAATTAAATGCGCGAATAATATAGGATATACAAATACAATCCGGCACTTTCTTAGATATGTTTCGCATATGCGTTACCTTTGTTATGATATTACATCCATAGCGTATATTTCGACTATGAAAAAAATATAATCTCATATGGGTTGTGATAGCTATACAGTTCTAAGCAAATGAGTTTCTTAGAAAAATGTTAATTTCTTTGTATTTTTTCCGATAGAATGAAGGCAACAATAAACATATTGGCATGAGTACAAATGTATATGTATTATTTTTAAGAATTCCCATTTTTTATATTATTTAAGAATACTTTTATTTTAGACGCATAATTATATCTTCTTCATGTAAGGATGTCGGAGGATAAAATTTGATTTTTTCCCGCCATTTTTCAAAAATAAGAAAATTGTAATTGAATAAGGAGAGAGGAAATGTTGAGACTATAAATTGATCTCATCATATTTCACTAAGGCTATGTCTGAGCAGAAAATGAAACATTTGTATTCTACTGAAAATGTACTTAGCAACATTTACTGGGAGCTATACATATTCTTCCACATGATATGCATCTACTTTGAACTTACAAAATGGAGTAGCTCATTGGTACAATAAATTCTTCAATTAAGTTTCAAATAAAATAAAAAATAAAATAAATGCTGTAAATCATTACTAGAAAAATCAAATGAATAATTTCTTGATTGAGAATGGAATAAAACATGAGATAAAAAATTATAGAATGTAATAACAATATGTATAATTTCAAACCATGTTATAAAATTCGAAAAAATACAGTTATTTAGTCTATGATCTATGCTTTTTGGTTTTAAATGACTTCCTATTGTACATTTCATTTACATACACTTGACATTGTTGCATTATATTATTATAAGATTGTCTATAAATTATATTCAAATGATTCAAAATGATATATAATATTAATATTGAAATATTAGACAATTTTTTGCTCGTTAAATATGCACATGTGTATACATTTATATATATATATATATATATACATATAAAATATACATATATATATACATATACATATTTAATGAACAAAAAATTGTCTAATATTTCAGTATTAATATTATATATTATTTTGAATATAATTTATAGACAAACAATCTTATAATAATATAATGCAACAACGTCAAGTGTATAAATGAATATATATATATATTCCTAATCTAAACTTGACTAAACGTCAAGTGTATAAATGAATATATATATATAATCCTAATCTAAATCAATATATGTCAATTTTTGTAACATATCTTTAAACAACGTCAAGTGTATAAATGAATATATATATATATATATATATATTCATTTATACACTTGACGTTGTTTAAAGATATGTTACAAAAATTGACATATATTGATTTAGATTAGATGAATTTAATATTTCATATCAATTGTCATAAACGTAAAAACAGAAGACTGTAATTCTAAAAAAATAAACTTATTTTTTTTTGCTTTGTGGATTGCCGTTCTCTTAGGGATGCATATCATGATTTAGTAAAGTAAATCAAGAGGAAAGAATGATGGCAATGGGAATCGTAACAAAGGAAATGAAGGAGAACGAAGAAAAAAAAAGAAGAATTGGTCGATCAGGCTGAATGGTCTGGAAAGAATCGAGAAAATAGGACTGAATTTTTTTCTGATGCCCCTCTGATAAATTCCCCGCAATTTTTTATTCCTTATTTTTCCGCCGAAGCTGCCATACGGCGCTAATACAGGCCGCGATTCAATTCGAAAAATATAATTTGAGAGAACAATATGAACGCGACAAATATGAACAAAAATCGAAGAAAAAGTGTGATGACGCAATACAAAAAATTTATGTGTTATATGTCTTATTTAAATTTTATTTTATATTGTAATAAAATTTGTTATAATAATAATAAATATGTATAATAATCCTTTCTAAAAAAAAGGCATGACATCGATACTTGCATCTTTCGAAATTTTCTCGAAGTTTATTGTTGACGCTTTTCTGCTATGGGGACAAAAGACATCTGAACCACTCATAGCCCGAGAGGGACTTCCCCCGCAATTCTTTTCTTCCTTTTTCTCCCTTAAAGCCACGGGTTATAGCAGATAGATAGGTAGACAGCTGAAAATATTCAGAGACACTACAATCAGAGACTGGCCACGACTCTGATCCGCCATGTTTTGGCTAAATCCTACAAGAGAGAAAGAAATATACATCATTTCACTCTAATCAATAACGTGTTTTGATAGCGATATTTTTTAATTTGCATGTGCATTGATTCAAGTGTATTGTGCATGTGTATTAAACACGTGAAAAGCGTGATAATATATTATTAAATATATATTATTAAATAATAGAGATACTAAAATTGCAAAATATAATCATAAATTAATTAATTGTAATAAATCAATATAAAAAATGGGTGGATGTTCATTTTTTTATTTAAATTTTATTTTATATTGTAATAAAGTTTGTTTATAATAATAATAAATATGTATAATAATCCTTTCTAAAAAAAAGGCATGACATCGATACTTGCATCTTTCGAAATTTTTTTGAAGTTTATTATTGACGCTTTTTTGCAATGGGTTCTCTCACTGCGCTAACTTTGTGAATAGCTGTCATTGTATTGATTTCACACAGGATCGTTTTGACATTTGTGTATCAAAAAGTTAAAAATATTATAGTGTAACAGTAGTATAATAGTATTATATTAATTTTTGCTCTTATATATTATATTATATAAATAGTAATAAAATCGTTAAAATTAAAGAAAATATATTAATAAATTGGTAATATAATTATGTAAAAATAAATAATATTTTATAAATATACACATTTTATTACCTCAAAACGCTTATGTTTTTAAATTATAATATTACAATTTAAAATTAATGTAGTTGATGTATTTGAAAATAAGTGCCAAAAGATGGCGGACCAAAAGTGCCTTTTTCGTGATTAGCTCTGATTGTAGTGTCTCTAAAAGTATTGACTGACAACAGCGCACCTATGCCGAAGGCAACTGAACAGGTGCCATGAAGCACGATAAGCGGCGAGAGCAGCCGAGCAAGTAGCGCGCGGAGCTAGTCTTCCTTTCCGCGCCAACGTATCACTCCAAACATACAATTCGTCGGAATCGGACCAATGAGCGGGCGTAACACGCGGGCGCCTCTGGTGGCGTAGCCAACGGCAGTGATGGTGTCGCCTCGTCTCGAGCGGTGACAGCACAACTCGTTCGGCTATCGAGCTGCGCGTTTCCGTTTCGCGTCGCGCGTATATATGTAACATATACGTATATATGCACATGTGTATACATTTTTATATTTTATATATATATATATAAAACACACACACACACACACACACACACACACACACACGTATAGGGCAAGTCGGAGTCGCATACGCCGGACGTCGGTTATCGGTTGCGTTGCGCCCGCATCACCGCCCCGAATATTTTTTTTCTTTCGTTAACATTTAACGGTGTATTCGTGTGTGTGCCATTCTTCCTATCTCTCGCGCCGCGCGCGCGCGCGTCTTCCGTAGTGAACTAAGTGACGTTCCGAGAATAAGGAGAGATTTGACGAGACCCTACGGTGGGACAGCCATGCGATTCTCGTGGATGCTCGCGGCCACGGTACTATTGGTCCTGGCTACGAAGGTGAAATGCAAAAGGAAATTCGACGGAGATTTCGAATTTGCCGAAGAGGTGAGTCGACACTGTTTCGTTGCGACACCCTTATTCACGCGTTCGCTTATCTATCTATATGGAAGGATGAACAACAGGTCGACCTTTTTTCATTCCTTTCCTCTGGTTTGTAGAGAAGAAAGAGTATAAGAGCGAGACGGATACTCGTTTCTCGAATGCTCATTCAATTCAAGAGCTATACTCGAGCGACATACTCTACATGAGATGGGATTGCTCGTTATATCAGATATTGATAAAAAAAAAAAACAAAGTGTCACAATCGGGGAAGATAATAATAATAGCCGCGACTCTGCCGAAGGGTAGCGCTTTGTCCTTGCGAATTGTTGCGAAACACCCACTTTTTGACATCGTTTCGCCATCCGTTCTAAAATCACGGCACTTTCCGTTACAAAAGCCGCAATCTATCGATTTCAAATAACATACGACCACAAAACCTTCAAATATGTTCTTTAATATAATTCTGTATAGCAGAAATATATCGTTTCAATGATAAGTAGTGGCAAATACTTTTGTATTTGTAATTATAGAATATTTATAATTTAATAGAATATTTATAAATTTTTGTATATTTATTCCATAAAAAGATATTAATATCAATTATGTATTTTATCAAAAAATAATTTGCATTTATTCTAGCACATTTCTATCCAGCGATCATCATTATGATTGATGAATTTTTCGTGAAATCGATTATTTGTATTCCATTTTGATATTATCTTTGTCACTTGCTAAGCAATGCTTGGCAAACACTGAATTACGCGCGTTATCCCTTATTTGCATTTATGCACGAATTATGCGTAATCCTTTATTTGTAATCAATATTTGTACAATGTTATTTGCTAAACTGCGTTTAACAAATAGCAAACGAAATATACTGAAAAAATGCTATTACGAAATATATAGAACAAATATTATCTAGATATGATAAAATAGCTAAAATAATGGATAAATGATTAGCAAACACTACGATATTGTCTATGTTTGTTCCAATCAATATAAATGACAGAGACAGAATTTATATCTGAACCATTTGTCAAATTTAGCAAAAGAGTTTCTCTGTGATGTCCAGTCCGTGTGCAATGCGCGCGCGCGCATGGTGTGTGTGTGTGTGCGTGCATGCGTGCGTGCGTGCGTGCGTGCGTGCGTGCGTGCGTGCGTGCGTGCGTGCGTGCGTGCGTGCGTGCGTGCGTGCGTGCGTGCGTGCGTGCGTGCGTGCGTGCGTGCGTGCGTGCGTGCGTGCGTGCGTGCGTGCGTGCGTGCGTGCGTGCGTGCGTGCGTGCGCGTGTCGCATGTTCGTATGTATGTATTATTAAAATGTTGCTATGAATTTTATATATGACAAATTTTTTAGCAGATATAAAAAAACTGTAACATTTAGAATTATGTCCAAACCAGCGAAGACTTTTGACGTTTTAAGATACTTGCGTTTCAATACGGTGATTGTTATTAGTTTCCGAACAAGACGATTAAAAAGCGCTCAAAAAAAGAATGTCCAAAGAATTTCCAGATATTGGATGCATTTTAAATTCTTTAGAATATTTTTTAGATATTTGTTTTTTGTTTAGATTTGATATAGTGTCTTAGGAGAGTCACGAGTTTAATCTTTGCTATGAATAGATTCGTAAAATTATATTATTTATTTAAAAAATAAATTTTTTCCAATATGTCGTTTTTTATAAAGCATTGACTTTCTTTCGATTAAGGCCCCCTGACTAGTCACCGCGGCCATATTGGAATCGTGACGTCATAGGCGAGAAATGACACAATAAAGTTTATGACAATAGTTTTGCAAATAAAGAGATATTTGACTAAAATAACATCTGATATGGCTTTAAGACACTTGTGAAAATGGGCGGCTGCTATCTTTTCCCTTCCTGATAGTCAATAAATAGCTGTAAAAGGCACGTGAAATGAAGCTTGTTCAGGCAGGAAACACACGATTTGACAGCTGTTGAAAGAAGTGTGAAGCTGTCGAAAAGAAGAAGCTGTTGAAAAAATGCTTTCACATATAATGTTCGACGATAATTTTAGCTGCCGCTCATTTTTTACGACTCTGGTAAGTATGAAACAAGTCATATCTGCACGATTAAGCACACAATAACGAAAATAGTCGTTATAAAAAATTTCATTACCGCATGTCACTTATATAAAGATGAATAAGGACAAGGATAAGATGAGAAAGGATACATGAGCTTCTATTTTCCACGTCACCACGACGGTACGTCGCTATCGTCAACGCGGAGTTCTTCGTTGAGTAGTCAGGGGCCTTAGGGCCCCTGAATATGAATATAAATAAGTATAAAATATAGTCATATCTTATACTTACCTGTATTCATTGTGCGTTACGTTTAATTTTTATTCTGAATTTTTATGTCTAAGATTTAATATTTATTAAATAATGCATTGGTATCAGTCGAGCAAATGTTAACAAACAATAGTTTGAATTTGAATTTTTGAATTTATTTCATATAAAGATTTAGCTAGCAAGATTCTGCTTGCCGAAAAACTGGCTATGTTACTCGATGTTATTTGTTAATATTTATTCCTAATATATATTTCCTCCATTGTGCGCAGGGCCTAACAAAGGCTCTCTCTCTCTCTGTCATTTACATGACTTCGCTACTGAATTACGAGTGAACGCCCCCATGACGATTTCGTTGCTACGGTGCAACATACAATTTACGATTTGCGATCATTACACCGAGTGTCCGCGACTCTTACTTTCACGTAACTGGATCTCAGTTAATAAAATATGGGTTACCGATATAATTTATTTTATTTTGTACGTGACTCGCACGCATATATGAGATCGAATCACGTTCCATGCATTATCGATATCGAAGACCACGAACATCGTCGTTCAACCTTCTTCCATTTTTTCTAATGATCGGAGCCTAGTGTAAAGGAAGAAAACACCTCCTTCCTCTCATTATTTTTATCCTTCCAATATTTCCTTCAACGAACGTTTGCTTAAAAGACATTCAAGATTATTTTTTTATTATTATTATTTTTAAATTTGCGAATGTGCCAAATGAGATACGCGACTTTCTCTTCATGCGCCCGCTTTGGATTTTAAACCTGCGGGGCGAACACGAAGTGAGTTTTACTGACAATTTTCTTGCATACATTGCCTTGCACGAGGTTGCACCGCGAGGTTCGAAATAGTCGTAGGCTCGTCGCCAAACTCAATGTTACACAGAACAAGCGCGTGCAACATTGATTGATTTGAAATCCAACATGGAAATCGTCGAGAAAATAGAACACAATCCTACAATCTGCAAGGCAACATGCAAGGAAGCTGATACTTAATGTAAATGAAATGATATACAGAGATTAAATCTCTTTATCGTTATTTAATGCGACATTTTGTGATCAAATTTTACGTAGGAAAAGCTATAAGGAAAATTAAATCTTAAAACAATCTTCTAACGGAGCACTTTAGAAATTATACAATGCTGAGTATAAATTACTATAGTAAGTTAATTTGTTGGTTTTGTATCTGCTTTATTGATTTTGAATTTGTTTTATATATTCAGTACTTTATATATATTTCCATTTTTTTCGTATCATGAATTCCTGATTTTTGTTTATTATAATCAAAACATATTTTTAAAATCTTAATTTTTTTTCATCTTAACTTAATTATTATATTATATCATTATAGATATTACTATAATTTTCTGTTATATTGAATAATATATTTTATAAGCTTATATTAAAAAAAAATGAAAGAAGAAAATTTTTAAAGTCTGCTTGTTAACAAATTTTAGCATATTTTTTTATAGTTGCATTCTTAATGAAATATAATTATAAGTTTTTATTAATCAATCTTCAATTTTGGTAAATTAATTTAACATCTCGAAAATGATTACAAGTTATTTGCAATATTATACACAATAATCGGCATTGAAATTGCAAACTCGTACAAAAGTCATTCATTAATTCCTTTTCGTGGTAGTTTCGCATAAATATCTCGAATCTCTTAGCAATTTGTCGCCGTTTACCGGTGCGTCCGAATGCGCTATCGTTGAAAGGACACACCGCATAAAACTCGGAATTCTTTTTCCTTTTGTATACGTACGCGGGGGCGGAACGAGGAGCGGCGGAAAAAACCAGTAGGTAGTAACCACTCGCGTGAGGAAACGATAAAAATTGTCGGTCCCGCGGAGCTTCCGATCGCGAATAATGGAATCGCCTGTCCTATTGGAGTTATTGCAAGCATCGTTATGCATCCTTTGTAGTTCTAATAATCGATCCTGGCTGTTTCTTACAGTAGTTTCTTATGCCAGATCCGTCCGGCGAACGATCTTTGAATACGTGTGTCATCTTTCGCCTATGTATGTGTATACTGGCGAATCGATTACCCGCACGTAAACGTGAAAGAATCTGCCGTTTATCGATCCTCGGCAAACAAACCTAGTGCCAAACCTCGAAGGTAAATTCGGATGCGTGTATAATGCAGTTAAGTACATTTGTCGCAGTTATATTTTCTTACTTTCTCATGTATATCCTCCTCCCGCGATCTGTGTACTACCTCCCGATTGTTTAATGTTAAACGCCGCACAGTCGTCTGATTCTGAAAAGCTTGTTGATTCACTTGTGCATGAGAATTCCGTATGAGAATCCCGTTCAATGTATCATGTAGATGTGTTTAATGTTGAATGCATGATAAAACGTCCACTTTGACGCGACGTATCTTCTTTAATAGAGATTTGCATTTTTTGTCATGCGCTTTATCTCTCGCAATTATCAATGAAATTTTTTTCTTTATTTTTATCGACGTAATAATTTGTGATTTGTACAAGCATAATATGCAACTTGAAAATTTGTCTCAGCAAACTTTAACGAATTTTCATACATCACAGAAGATTAAGATGTATTATTTATTCCTATTAAGTTAACCCCCTACCAATGCAAAATAAATTTTCATATACCGTAAAATTAAGTGCTAATTAAATGCTAATTAGATGCTTAAGTTCGAAATTAGTGGTGCTCGAACCATTTGACAAAAAATAAAAATATATTGGAAGGAGGGGGGGGGCTGACTTAACGTTAAGTTAGTCCTCCTCCCTCCCAATATATTTTTATTTTTAAAAAAAGAATAAGAATTTATTGCTTAAATGAAAAAGAAATACAGCAGAATTAAATACTAATACTAATTAGTTGCTTTAGTCCGAAATTAGATACTCGTTCCATTTGGCAAAAATTCGAACGTAGACGCCAGTCCAACGGTTGACATACAAGCTCGAATTTCTGCCAAAGCAAAGGAGCATCTAATTCGGCGACTTGATATCTAATATAAATAATATATTAATTATATTAAATATAATAAATATATAATATAAGTTTACTCTTTTGAGCCGGCCGTTGGATCTGCATTTACGTTCGAATTTCTGCCGAAGGAAACGAGCATCTAACTCAGCGACTTGATATCTCGAAAGAACATTAAAAAGAAAATATTTTAAGGCTCGGTTCTCTCGCGGCGCGATATGGTATATAGCGGCTGCTTAGCTATCAGAAATCTCCAAATTATTAGATCTAGTTGTTTCTGATAGCTGAGCAGATTATTTCAAGAATTATTTTACACTTTTACATAATTTATTAAATAAATATCTTATTTTCTGGTTTTTTTTACAAGTTTTAAGAATACGAAATAGAAATACGAAAATATCATGTTTTTAAAGGAAAGGTACAAAATAAAGCTATGCGATGCAAGAAACTTTTTACATGTTATTTCTCGCTTCTGACATCATGATTCAATATGGCTGCACCGAGAGAGCCTTAATACCGAATATGTCGGAGTACCTAATTATTTAATATAAATTTACTCTTGTATCAACTGTTGGACCAGCGTTCAAGTTCGAACCTCTGTCAAATGGAACATGCACCTAATTTCGGACTAGAACGACTAATTAGTATCTAATTAGCATTTAATTTTGTTGTATTTGTTTTCTTTCTTTCTTTCTTTCTTTTTTTTTTTTTTATTAGAAGGGGGCTAATTTAATGTTAAGTCAGCTCTGCCTCCCTCCCCCCATTAAACTGGAATCCACACTATCACAAATCGAATTCGTATATATAAAAAAATTTAATACTATTACAGTAGTCCGAATTTTGTTGCTTCAGCCGTTTAGCAAGAAATCGCGTTCAAAATTGGAAGGGGAGAGGGGATGACAGCTTCCTATTAAGCTGGACCCTCCATAATAAAAAAAAATATATAGATGTGTTGTATCAAAAAAACAAATACATCAGAATTTGTTACTAATTTGTTGCTCTAACAGCGAAAAGCATTTCAGAAATTCAATATTTTTGCGTAAAGTTAGAGCAACAAATTCTGATATATTTGTTTTTTTAGTACAACACGCCTATCTATATATATATATATATATATATATATATATATATATATATATATTTTTGTATTGGAAAGGGCTGCTTGATATTAAGCTGCCCCTCACCCACCCAACGCAAAAAAAATGTATAAGCGTATTGTACCAACAAAAACAAAGACGTCAGAATTTGTTGTTCTAACTTTATGCGAAAATATTTCGGAAATTCAATATTTCTGCGAAACAATATATCTATCAGAGCACTGCATAAAGAGATCTATAAGTAAAAATACTGAATATCTGAAATATCTTTCCGTTAAGTTAGAGCACGGAGATTCTTTAATATTTTTACGGAAGGAGATGGCCTTGGCATTTTTGATTTAGTAAAAAATGATTCCTGTAATTGTTGACATATCTGTGCAAGAGATTTTTTTTACCTGATCTCAGAAGTTTTTTTATTTTTCCCAGTGCGTTTTCAAATGGAAAAGCTATAATGTTAGAGAGAGGACATTTCATGTAATTTATGTCATCAGCTAAATGGATAAGATTGTGCATATTTTCTATTAAACTGCTTTTTCCATATAATTTTGATGATAACTGAACAAAAGTCTTGCGATAGATCTTGACGCGATCAGAATTTATTAAAGTTATTTCTTTTGATAAAATTCTACAAGCAGTGTGACAATAAAAAGTGTTTGTAAATTTGCTTAGACAATGCTTTTTTAAAAATTGACTAGTCCAGCATATAAAAGTATAAATTTCAATTCAACAGCTTTGAACTTATCAATATCTACTAAAGATCTTGTTGTCCGTTGAAATTCCTCAGGTATTTGAGACCGTAAAGTTATTAAACATCTAGATAATAATGTTTGAGTATTTTGATTCAATTTTATAGTAAGCTTGTCAATAATTTAATAATCTTTTCATACGTCCAAACATAAAAGGTGCATAAAATCGAGGACAAATTGGGATACCATATTTATAGGAGATCTAATATTGAATAAAGGTGAAACACCGATATGATAATTTGAATTAATTTGTTGACGAAAGGATTCATCAGTTCTCTCCACAATTATCATTGGAAAAAAATTATTTGATTTTCCACTCATTCTCCTCGTACTATGCATCTTTCATATCCTCAGTAGGCTCCATGACCTTTAATTTTTTTTCAAAAAAGCACGCGCAGAAGTATCACAAATGCCTTAATACAAACTTTAAATAATTGATCACTTACTAATAATCCAGTTTCTTATATTTCGTTCATTTCATTGATAAAATTTTCCAAAAATTCGTCTAAGTTATCAGGTTTTTTTTAATCTGAATAAATAACAATTGGAAAGAGTTTATAAAAATTTATTTCACAGTCGACTTGGCATAATATTGGCCAAAATTGGCCAAAATTGTTTGGAACTTGATCGAAACAATTGTAATCCATCCACATTAATTATTAAACGGATTGTATCTTCTTCACATAAATGTGGATCAATAAATTGTTTAAGACGATCAGTGGCACTAAAATAAACAAATTCACTTTTTTCGTCATTATTAAATTTTTGGATATTATATTGAGCCTTTGAAAGTTCCAAAGAAGGTTTTAGCACATTTTGATAGTTCAGATAATAATCGACGTCTTAAAATTGCGAGTAAAGCTTCTAATCGAGTATGAGGAATTGTAGGATTTCTCGACAAAACCCATTCTCGAAGTTCTTCAATCTCAGTATTTTTATTACATTCAACAGAATCATATAAATCTTCTTCTACAATATTAGCTTCACGAATATCTACTTCCACATTATTTTGCTTTTTATTTCCACTTTTTTCATACTCTTCGCTTTCCTCACTTTCATCATCTTTGTTTTCCTTATTATATATTTCTGTTATAATCTCGACAGATTCATTAACATTCGATATTACGTCTAAATTGTCCATGTTTGATTCTTCGTAATCATAATTCTTTTCTAATGTATTTGTGGAAATACTATTGTGGAAATTTTTAATGATTCTTCATCACTTAATATTTCTTGTAATAATATCGTTGATTTCACGATGATTTCGAAAAGTATATCCTCGCTGCATTTGTCGATACTTCTTTACTTGTAAACGTGTTAATTTACGTATTCGTACATATATTGCTTCTCATCACTCATTTTAAGAAAATTCGAAGAAATTAATATTTAACTAAACGTGTCTTAATTACGCCTTGTTTAATTTTTTGATAAACAAAAAAAGAATAAAATGATATATTTGGCGCGCGAGGAATTGTTTTTTTCAAGCGACTCGTGTGCAGCTATTGCCGCTTAAACGAAACAATTCCTAGTAACGATGATCATCGGACAGGAGTATCTTACCGCTTGCTTGCATTTGCCGGTGGGCCTAATATGGTGATTTTTAAGAATTAATAACTCGTTAACTATTGCGAAAATTGCTAAACTGAGTCAAAAAGTCCTTTGCAAAGGACTTTTTGACTCAGTTTAGCCCGTTCTATCTACACACGAAAATAGTCCCCATTGATCTGGGACACCTTGTATAGTGTCATACCAACAAAAACAAATACACCAGAATTTGTTGCTAATTTATTGCTCTAACTTTACGCAAAAATAGTTCGAAAAGTCAATATTTTTACTTTTTGTGCTACTCTATGTAACATTATTTCGCAAAAATATTGAATTTCTGAAATGTTTTTCGCTTTGTTAGAGCAACAAATTAGTAACAAATTTTGGTGTATTTGTTTCTTTGATACCACACACCTATATATTTTTTTTATTATGGAAGGTTCAGCTTAAAAACAAGCTGTCTCTCCCCTCTCTCCCCCCCCTGCTAATCTCTCTTCTTTGAACGCGATTTCCTACTAAACGGTTGGAGCAATAAAATTCGGACTAGAGCAACAAATTAGCATAAATAATAATAAATAGCACTAAATTTTTTTATATATGCGAACTCGATTTGCGATGGTAGGGATTCCAATTTAATAGAGATCCTTTCCTTTTTGTTATTTTCTGCCAAACGGTTCGAGCATCAATTTTGGACTTGAGCATCTAATTAGCACTTAATTTTAAGATGTATAAAAATTTGTTTTGCGCTAATTTGAGAGGGAGGGGGGACTAACTTAATAAGAATGTATTATTTTTAATGGAATACATTAATCATGATTTATACAATTTGCAGTACAAAACAATAAACTTTAAAAACCTTGTTCCAATAATTAAAATAATTCATTTTCTTAATGTGTTTTAATATGAATATTTATACGCATGATATTAGAATTTATCGTATTAAATATATAATTTAAGATCATTTGTTAGCTTTTCTTCTCATTTTTACGTTTGCGATTAAATAAAACAATATAAAAAAATAAGTTTTGTGTTTTATACCTATTTGCTTTTGTGAATCTATATTTTATATTTATTATTTTGCATTTTTTTGCGTTTTATGAATTAATGCAAATTTCAAATATTAAATATTACTAAGATATCATTACATGCTTAATCTGACGTACATGTGCTCGCGTATCGGGTTGATAGTGCTGCTGCGGAAATGTCGGATTAAATTAAATTTACATGGAAATACATCGTAATCTTTCATATCGTGCACGAACTGTTTGTGCAGAGAATTATATTTTAGAATACGGAATGTACATAGCATAAATCGTACAGTCGCATAAATCACGTCATTGCATATATAGCTTTCCCCGAACGCGATCAATGCTCCCCGAACGTATCGATATGACTGCGAGGACTCGGCGAGCGACAGGCCGCGATAGGGAGACAAAAGAATTTATTTTATCGAGAGAGAAGGAGAGAGGGTTTAAATATTTTTTTATACCACTACGGGCTCGATAGTACAACGCAGTTGTTTGTAGCTTGCACTTTTTATTGCGCGTTGACAGTTCTCCGCGATGAAACGTAGCATGAGGCAATGCTTCGATGTAAAATCGTGATTTTCAATCGAGGCTCTTGTGGAAAGTATTTCTCTTTTTTCTTCTACGCAACAAATATCGCGCGCGCGTACGCGCGTAATACGAAACAAACATACCCTTAGATATTCACATTTTTTTTTTTTTTTTTTTTTGTAGATTTTGTCTGCGATTATTACAATGGATTAAAGAAAATTTGCAGTAATTTCATGTGAGAAGCTTTGCAATGACCGCAACATTTTATAATTATCTCACCATATTTCTAATCGTTAACCTAGTTAATGTTCAAAAAATGTCCGATCGCTTTCGTACGTAATGTTTTGTTCTTGAAGCCATATATATCTATAGTATCTATAGTTTTCCAATCAAACATATTGAGTTAATCTTAATTCAAAATTCGGTTAGATCGATTTAAAGTCAAGTTTATTATCGCGTTTCAACTGAAATTCATTCGAGTTTCTACCAAACGACAGTTACCACAGTATAGAACCTATTACGCAACTTTTCCGTCTTTGTTGTTTTTTATCGATATTTACTGGAGCCCAACTTCGAGCGATAGAATACTTTTGACGTTAATGTAACGGATGAAATATGCGATATAATCTTGGCAATGGCAACACGATTTAAAAACTAAAAAGAAAATTTCATCATTAGAATGATATTTTACATATACGAAAATATATTTTATTTTTATGATGTATATAATTATTATGTACATACATATACTATATTCGAACGGTTTTTAATTGTATTTATTTATTAATAGTTTACAGAATCATAATTTTATATAAAGCAAGTTTAATTAAAATTTTTATATAATGGAAAAGAAACTTAAAACTTACAATATATTTTTATGCATTATATTTTTATACTCTTCATTCAATGCAGATATAATTTTCTAAGAGTCATTCTATCTTTATATTTACTATCAAAGGAAACATTAAGTAGTATTTCTTTTGATACTTTTTAAATTAACAAGCGTATTTTATTATTTTCCTGCTTTCATTACTTTTTTCAAGTGTTGAATTGTCCGCATTTCATCGATTGACATCGTGGAATCGCGGATTATGGAATACCGCCATTTGCATACTTGCCAACACACTGTAACAGAGACAGGTGAAGCAAATCGCTTCAAACACGACAGGTGGTAGGAATGTCGGGAATGTCGACTGACACCTCTAGGCAACATTTGCTAACTCTCGCCATGTCACATCCATTCCTCTTACGATTGTACACTTGGCAATACTTTCACTCGGCAAGTTTATTGTTTATGGCTTGTAGTAAGAGAGAGTACGGCAGATGCAGTCAGTATACATGTTCATTTTTACACTTAGATGTGACATAGTAAAAGTATATCTTTGAGAAGTAATAAGGCTGTTTTAATTTTAATTGTGAATCATTGAAAATGATGTAAATCTGTACAACATTTATATTAGAATTGAATTACCAATAATACGACTTCTTTAGTAAAATACCTTTTAATTTGTTTTTGTAGGATAAATTATCTAAGATCTATTAGAACCTGAAATATCATCATTATTTTATATATGAAAAAAATGTTTAATGAAGAATTTATTTACTTTGAAGGGATAAATATTATTATAAATAAAAAAATTTTTTTAGATCATAATTTTTCGAGATTTGAAGATCAGCAATTTTTTTAACGGGACAATATGTTTTTATTGCACAATGTTATAGCTGATAATATATAAAAAAAAAAACAAATTCAATATGTATGACATATTTTTCAAATGATTTTCTGAGGTGCTATTATTATAAAATTATAATGTAACAGAAGCAATGTATGTTATAAGCAATTTGATATTATGACTGCTGACTATCACGAGTGATATTTTTATACTCTTTTATTTACAAGCAACTTGCATTCATACTCATTCATCACAGTATTATTTCGATCATATTGTAACAATATCGTATTCGATTGCTGAAAGATGTGATATTGTAACCATCTATTGCAATCTCGACAAAATTTAGTACAGATTTATTCGTTACATGCAAAAAAATATTCTGATCAAAAATATCTTTCTTCTAATCAATTCAAACTATTGTCATCTTCAAACTTTTTAGAAAGACTGAAAATAAAGAAGAAGAAACTTGTAAATGAAATAAACCGATAATAAATGTAAGTGACAAAATCAATATTTTAGCTGCAATAGTGTTAATCGATCTATGGTATATACTAGTACACTCCACTATCAGCAATATTTCCCGTGAAGCAAGCATAAATCAAAGCAGCGTGATATCTCTTGTGATACTTCATTCACATCAATTTTATTTATTTAATTTGTAATAATAACTTAGAAGATTATCTGAAAGTCAACTTATCATGCATAGTTAAATTTATCTTTTTGTGATACTGCAATTCTGTACTAAAATTCTCCAATTCTGATGATAATAAAAATATGTTAGTCTATTTAAAAAATTATCAATGGCTTTGAAATCTCCAAAATCATGATTTTAAAAAGAACTTTTTTGATTATAATGATATTTGCCGCTTCGAAGCAAATAAATTTTTTCTTAAACATTTTCGTATTATAGGAAAATATGTAGGAATGGGATTTGACTGTGCGAGGATCGTTGCCGAAAGAAAGAAACATGGGATCATCACTGTATGGCAAAATATATATATTTAAAAGATATAAATATATTTGTTAATATATCGAAGCCGATGGAATTTGCTAATACGCGACAGTCAATCGAACACTCGCCAATACTCAAAATTACTCGCAATATTTGAAAAAAACTTGCTAAACTCTTGTGGACCGCTCGCGTCAGAATCTCGCGAGAGAGTATCTTCTTAAATTTGTTCGCGAAATAGCGATGCCCACTTTCTATCTTAACATGACAAATATCGAGCAGAAGGTCGCTAGTTAGCTCGTCACAGACAAACAAAACCATGAATATATATTTTAAACGATCTTTGTTCTCAGATCTAACCATTTCTACAATATCATCAAAACTAATGGGGATATTTCAAAGTCTATTATTTAATGACTGATCCTAAGTTTAAATATTAATAACAATAATGATAATTATAGCCGATATATGTTTCAACAAATAGACAATAGAGGCTTCCATCGACAGACTGGGTCTTCGTGTCGAACAATTTTTTATTTTTCTAAATTTCAAGACAATGCTTATCGCGAACTACGTGTCGCTAATTTTTAACGATCTTGCAACGTAATCTATCCAAAGCTAAATCTAAATTTTACCCCTTCTCTATTAAATCGATAATTTAAAATCGTTCAATGAGTCAGTGAGTCAATGAGTCTAGACTTTTTTTTTTATTTGAATCAAATTCCAAATTATAATATACAAGTTTTTAAATTTTTTTTTACTATCTTTTCTGATATTTTATGATTGATTTTATTTCTAATATTTTTTGGAACATTTTTTCTTCGAGGAATTTCTTTCAGACGATGTTACATCATATAAATATTCTGTCATATAAAAGAGAAATAGAATTGCAACTTATCGAGCTTTAATTAAAATATTATTCTTCTTCTTAAAACGAATTAGATTTGCATTTTATTTTGTTCTTCAGTTCTTCAATTACATTAGAATCTTTTATTAAGCTACAGTCATCACGCAACAATAAGATGTTGTTTCATTACGATATTCTATATTGAAATCTGATTCAGAAACCTGTTGTTGACTTATGTTGATTATGCTGTTAATTATTTTTTGTTTAATAACTTTTGTAAGATTACGTTATTATTAATTTTATTTCGAAGACATAGCTTTCTCTTATTTTATATTTTATTTCTTTTTATGTGAATCTTTAACATATAATATATGTTTACTTAGAATATTATTACTATATTTATTACTATATTTATTAATATTACTGATAATTGTAAT
Organism: Pogonomyrmex barbatus; assembly: GCF_055798465.1. NCBI lineage: Eukaryota > Metazoa > Arthropoda > Insecta > Hymenoptera > Formicidae > Pogonomyrmex > Pogonomyrmex barbatus. Next base: position 3,455,470 of record NW_028297111.1, on the reverse strand, counting down.
TCTGTTATTATTGTTTAAAAAATTTGTGGAATTCTAAATTCCTGTTACTGATTGCTATATTTTTTAAGTCACGATGTATGCTCTGTCGAGAATGGATACCTTTATTCACTCGTGGTTTCGCGTGATTGAGTCGATTCGTGTTATTTGAGTTTTGTCATTTATTTACACTGAAAAAGAGTTTGTAGTACAATTTACAGAGACACATTGGTCGTGCTATGTCTGTGATCGCGTAACATATAGCTCATTCGATTTCGCATGCACTTTGGTTCATTTCGCGTGCACTATAGTTTGTAAATCCGACTCTGGGGGACGTCCGACGTCGTGGACTCATATTATGACGAGCGACAATGCCTGAGGGCTGGTGCCTTGGATCGCGCGTTAATCCGCGTAGACACGAAGACGCCTTAAGATCGATCATTCTTGGTTCGTGCTGCTTAGCCAACACCACTGTACCCGCACTTCATGACGGACTCGAAACAGTCTCGGACTGTGCTGGTCCAGGCCTCGCATACGAACGTGACACGTCTTATTGTTCGAGAGAGTCGCAAAAGAGTGAGTTCTTTTAAAAAAGACGAAAAACTTCACTGACAGCCGCGGTTCCTCTCTCCGCCCGTTGCCAGGCATCCCGCAGCGAAGGACCACGGCGGCTCTACCTTTCAAAACACGTGTGTCACAGATTCGGCAAACAAACAGAAATTATTTCTGATTGCGATTGTCAGACCGGTTTCTCGAATGCCTTTATTGAAGTCCGCCCCAGCGCGAGCACATGTATACATATTCGTGTGAACTCGCGCGTCTGAGCTTTGATTTCTTTGTAATTCTCGTGCGTGACGTAAATTTATTTTTATGTATGTATATGATATCAATGTACCTATGTACTAGGCAACAATATTCATACAATCATTCATACAATCTCAATTAGATAAATTTATCGAAAGCGTGAAAAACTTTCTTCCGTAGCCAGGCTATTTTCGAAAACTCGCAGTACCACTATCGGAGTACCACATTTTCCTGCCGCATTTCATAAAAGTATACGTCGAAGCACGTTAGAAAGTTCATAAAGGGACTCTATCTCTCGTCTTGCGCTTGCGGCACTCGAAATTTCCAAGTGTCAGGCGCATATCCAGCTTTATTTACCGCCGTCCTTCAGTGAGCTGCCAATCCTTAAATTGGCAAAGGCATTTTCCGTAGCACAAGTTTCGTCAGCTCTTTGTCTTCGTAGTGATTCGCTCTGTCAGGCAACCGATAGTTTTCCAATTTTCCAAACGTGGCTCCTCTTGCTGCGGATGACTTACAGCCGAGTATGAGAATGCCATCGATCATTGAGAATATCGATTATTGGCTTAAAGAGTTAACCGTATTGGTTATTTGCACATCTATTTCGCGTTTCTTAAAGTTATATCCTGCTTTTCGCGACTTTGGCCCAGATGACCCGCGTTTCGTAAATTGAGTCATTTATTTTAGAGTGTTTCGTATACATCCCGTTTTAAATCGGTTAAACCGATATAATGCATCAATTTACATTCATGCTTTATTAAAATTTATAGCGTTTTAAAAGAATCTATGTTTAATTTGAGTGTCTTATGTTAATAATTTATTACTCTTTTATTATGAGACACTGTAAATATTTTAAGAAAATGCAAGTACACATATAATATTCAGTGAATATAATTTTTTAGTAACGTAATTTTTATTTTTTGTAAAATATATGATATGTAACAAATATATGAAAACAAATAATTATAAATAGGAAAATATATTATAAATATCTTTATATTATTATCATTATTGTAGGATGTCTGATTGGGAGGGGGAGAGCGAGAGAGGGGGGAGGGGGGAGAAAGGAGGGAGGAGGGGAGGGGGAGAGAGAGAGAGAGAGAGAGAGAGAGAGAGAGATTTTATTGATTAATTTTTATTAGCCTTTTCGGCCTACTTAACAACAAAAACTAATATTAATACTAATACTAATACTAATACTAATGCTAATAACTAATACAACATATAATATAATATATTGAGTCTATGCATAATTTCGTAGCGAAAATCGAGTAAATTTCAAACGCAATATTTAGCAAAAAAAGCGATTTTAATCAATTATGTTTCATTCTGTTCAATGACTTTCTGCCATCTCTCCCCGAGCTTCATTATCCCTCTTTCATAGAAGTCCTGAGATTTTTGGGCAAAGAAGTAATCCAAGTGATTTTTAAGGACATCCAGGGAACTAAAGGTTTTGTTATTCAAATTGTTCTGTAGCGCCTGGAACAAGTAATAGTCTGAAAGTGCAAGGTCCGGACTATACGGTGCATCAAAATATCCCATCCAAGCCACAATAATTTTTGCCGGGTCATCAGAGAAACGTGTGGTCTAGCGTTGTCCTGATGGAACGCCCTTTCTGTTCGCCAATTCGAGCCGTTTCTGATCGATTGCTCGCTTTAATTTGGCCAGTTGTAAGCAGTACTTGATCGAATCAATCATTTTGTTGGGTGGCAGCAGTTCATAATAGACGATTCCTTTCCAATCCTACCAGATATTGAGCATGATCTTCTTCGGGTGTAATCCAGTCTTTGCGATCGTCTGAGCAGCCTCTGAGCGCTTCGACCATGATCTTTTTCGATTGACATTGTCGTAGACAATCCACTTTTCATCGCCAGTGATCATCCGCTTTAAAAATGGTTCGTTTTGATGGCGTTTAAGCAGCGAATCGCAAACTGAAATTCGGTCATTAAATTCTTTTCGCTCAGTTCGTGCGGCACCCAAACATCAAGCTTATTTACCATCCCAAGCTTCCGTAAATGTCTCGAAACAGTTGATTGGTCAATGTTGAGATTATGTCCAATCTCTATAGTCGTCAAATGCCGGTCGTTGGAGTCGATTAAAGCCTTGATTTGATCGACATTAGTAGTGACTGGCCGACCAGAGCGAGGAGCATCTTGGAGATTAAAATCTCCGCAACGAAATTTCGCAAACCATTTCCGACACACACTTTCACTTACAGCATTTTCTCCGTACACGCAGATCTTTTTGTGAGTTTGCGACGCGTTTTTGCCTTTTCGGAAATAAAAAAGCGAAATACACTGAAAATACATGTTTTTTCCTTCCATGTTCAAAATATAATTAAACTTCGTATACGTCACGGATCTCGATGAATACTTTCTTAAAATGTCGGCACAAATTTCAGCTTTCACTTAATGTACGATACTTCATATGTTTGACACATGTGCGAGCGGAAAAACAACTGCGAACGACATCTGTCGGAATTTCGCTATGGAATTATGCATAGACCCAATAATTAAAATTGAAATTAAAATTAATGCCAAACAAAACAAGACAAACAAAATTAACAACAACGAAAACAAATAACTATTCTATTCCATTTACCACATAATCCTTTAACTTTTTGTGCTTTTTGTAAATTACATAAATGAGTTTCTTCCATTCAATATCCGCTATCAATAATGTGGCACAATACTCAAAGTGCGGCGCTATAATTGTCTTATATATCACATCTAGTATATATCGAGTTATCTATTCTATTCAAGAATATATATATCTAGTATATATCTAGTATATATCGAGTTATCTATTCTATTCAAGAAGCTTGTTTTTTTCCCTATCTTTTTTAACATATAATCACAATGATTATCAAATTTAAGTTTATCATCTATAATTACACACAAATATTTTATTATTTCCCCACGTTCTATTATAATTCCATCCAAGCAATTCAATATAATATTACCTTTCACTTCCTTTCTTATACCTCTAACTATCATATATTTCGTTTTTCCTGCATTCATTTTTAGTTTATTTATATTCATCCATGTTTCAATTACATTGAATACTGTGTTCATCTTTATTTCTAAATCCGTGCTACTTTCTTCACTTATATATATAAGCGTGTCATCTGCAAACATTTTTATATTGCACCCCTCTGGACAAACTTTGATTATATCATTTATGTATATTATAAATAATAGAAGTCCTAGCACGGATCCTTGTGGATCCACTCCATATTCTGTTGTCAGAAGTTTAGAACATTTATGATTAAATCGTATCCGTTGTTTTCTATTATTTAAGTATGATTTAAATCATTCAAATATCTTTCCTCTAATTCCATATTGAAACATTTTTTCTAATAATCTTTTTCTGTCTATTGTCTCAAACGCTCTCTTAAGATCCATGAAAATTATTCCCACCATTTTCCTTTCGCTCACTATTAATTTCCAATCATCGATGACAGTTTAAATCGCAGTTTTGCATGAATAATGTTTTCTAAATCCCAATTGATGTTCTGTTATAATGCCATTATTTTCCAAATATATTTCAAGTTGATCTTTTACTATTAATTCTAACACTTTCTCAAATATTGGTAACATATTGATAGATCTGTACTCGCTTGTTTTTTTGGCTTTTTCTATCTTTGGTATCGGTATTATCGTAGAAGTTTTCCAATCTTCCGGAAAACATCCTACTTTCAAAAAATTGTTGAATTATATCCACAAATTCTTCTTTTATTACTTTTATAAAAGGCTGCTTTCAATATATCGCTAGTTATCCCCTCTTCCGTACCTTTCTTTTTTGGCAATTCCATAACAACTTTCTGTAACTGCTCTAATCCGATTGTCTCAAAATTTTCCATAATTCCTTTATCTTCGATAACATAAATAATTTTCTTGTGTCACCGGGCCTATTTATATTTATAGATTTTACTATTCTTTGTATATAAAGTTAAATTTATCCGCTAACTCGCACTCCTCAGTGTCACCTAAAATCTCAAGGTCTATATTTTCTACTTCCTTCACACCTATTGACTCGCCTTTAATTGTTTCTTTTAAAGTTTTCCACATAATCATGGGATTTTCTTTATTAGGATCTATCATATTTTCATAATACTCTTTCTTCTTTTCCCTAATTAATTTTACTACTGCATTTCTTTCAATTTTAAATTTAATAATTTCTTTAATTTTGCGGCCAATTTTGTCCCGTATCATCATACAATGCTTTCTTATGCCTTATCCCTTATCCACTGCTTCTCTTATTTCATTAGAATATCACTTTTTCCCATACTTTCGGAATTCTAAATTTTTTCTTCGGCGCCGTTACGTCTAACGCATCTACTATACTGTCAACAAATTTTTTCGCTCTCTCACTACATCCATCTTGAGAGAGAGAGAGAGAGAGAGAGAGGGGGGGAGGGAGGGAGGGAGAGGGAAAGAGAGGGGGGAGAGAGGGGGGGGCGAGCGAGCAAGCGAGCGAGCTTGACGTCCGACAGAGGGAATGTCGCATAAGAGAAAATCGGCGTTGTTCCATAAAGAGATCGGCGTCGTTTGATACAAGCAGCGGCGTCATGCTTTGGAGACAGCGGCGTCTTCAGTAAAATTAGCGGTAGCGTCCGATAAACGTGATCGGCGTCGTTTGATGATAGTGTTTTGAGAAGCGTAATCTGGATTTTGAAAAACATTGTTAAACTGTGTGTATGCATGTGAGTGCTGCGTATGTATGAATCGAAAAATATAAAAGGCAATGAGCACGAGGAGCGGCAGAGAATCGACTGATTTCGTCCACAGAGTAACGTGACGTGACGAGTGAGTGAAGTTAGCGAATAAAAATTTTGTTACTGGTTATACCCCTATCTTTCCATATATATATATTTATATTATAACATATAATATCTTTAATATTTCTTAATTCTACATTATTATTAATGCACAGATGATACATCACGATATATCTTGAATTATATTCTCATAGGAATAATTTTGATAATAATTTTAAGATTTTGTCAATTTTTTCCTCCGCATTTTAGAACTTTTGAAATAATCGGAATAATTCGTGCAAGATCTGTGGCATCAAATAACCGTATGATCGATTGTAAAATCTTAAAGGCTATGCGACTATATAACCGTTATCATTCCTTGAGATCTATCTTGTAGGTCTAATCCTAGAACAATCGAGAAACTAGGCAAATTTTGTCCCGCCATTGTAATCTCACATGCTGCGAATCGGTATAGTTTTTTTAAAACTTTCTCTATTCGGGGAAACCCTCCCTCTTTTGAAAAGCGAAGATTATTTTTCCGGAATTATAGGAGCATGTATCACAATCGATTTGCACAAAATAAGAACGGATCTTGAAATCGAGATTCAATCAACCCTCATCATTTAAACAGTTTTCATAATTAATTTTAGAAACAAAATTTTGAGTTACGCGAGTAAATTTTCTATTTGTAAGATTCCCGCCGAACGCAAAAATCTTATCTTGGTTCTCTACTTACCGCAAAGTTGAAAAGCACCACGGAATTTCTGGTTTATCGTGACATTATCCGCGTTCTTAATTAACTATCTTTAATTAACAATGATTGACATATAATTCAAATAACACGGCATTGTGTGCCGTAAATCTCGTTATTCTGAATTTATATTTTGCCTCTATTGTAGCTATTTTAACTTGCACATATACTTACGTTGATGAATACAATACATTTTTATAAATATCAACTTGTAATTTTGATAAGAAAGAATTTGTCGATTTCTCTTGATAGGAAATTCTTACAATGTGTTGCAAAATTTTAACAGTCAATTATTAATAATACTTTTGGAAATTGGCAATTTTGGATAAATAATATAAAATATAAAAATATAAAAATTAATTGAATTTATTTTCATATTATAAAGACTTCATATTATAAAGACCAAGATCCTGCTTGCCGAGTAAATGCCATGTCTCGCGTTGTAGTTTGTTATCATATATATCTTATTGTAAAACTCGAATAAATTCTTTACATAAGAAATATTGCAAATAACTGCAAATGTAATGACAATAATGCTAAACATAGGAGCATTTTTTATGTATCGAGTCTTACCGAGTCTTACCAGCAATTGGAAAACTTCGAAATTTCGTGAAAAATCAATATTTCTTTATATTTCCGTGTAAAAACATCGCAATGTTTTCGTCTCGATGATGACCTGAATTTTTTGTCTTAATGTTGAGATTAAGATGGCAACAAATACAAAAGTTTTTCTCTTTTATCACAGTGTTGGACAGATCATCCGATTTTCTTGGATATTTGTGCACAGTCCAGAAAATGATAGAACATATTCATCGGCCGTTCCATCATCATCCTTTCGTCCCATCATCCTTTTCACCCTTATTTTCCTTGATTCCTTTTATCCTTGCATTTTCTCCATCTCCTCCATCGCCTCTTTTATTCAGCGAAGAGAAAGCTGCAGATAATGTTGATGTGAGAGAGAGAGAGGGGGGGGAGCAGCAAGACGAACTGGAAGCGGGTGGAACGGTGCTGTTGGATAGTAAAATATTGGCCAGACTGGCGGGCGCCAACGAACGACTTTTTCATCGAACGCTTTCGCTTCGACGACGACCGGCGACAACGAGGATAACTACTAGTACTACCATCACTACTACTCCAATATAGGTTTAGGCGTTTCCATTCTGTTTTATCTCATTCTCTTCCTTTATTGCTCTTGTAGTCCCTCCCTTCCATCCGGTTATATTCTTTCTCTCTGTCGTTTGCATTCTACACTTTTTTTGCTATTCTTTCTGCAATGGTACGTGCCATGAAATTTTTAGCTTTTCTTCTCTGTTAAAGCCATCCCGCTCTTCTCTATCACGACGTTTTCGCGTATATTTTTTTCTATTATTTCGCAATGATGCGAAAATAAATTTCGTTTTAATATCTTCGACGATTAATGACAACGCAACGACTTTCATAAATTTGTTGAAATTTAATTTATAGATATCTCACGTAAAACTTTCTCATTATTGAGAAAGACAATGAGAAGGATCAAATCTTTGCAATGGCATAAGTTTTGTAATTTACATATAATCAATAAGTTTGATTATCGACGGAAGGATAACATATCAAAACTCCTTTATGGCACTCCTTTATGGCATTCCTTTATTGCAAATATTAATTCTTGAATACTTGAATTTCCAATCAGATAATATTATATTTCTATGCTAGAGAATATTAACTAAAATTTTAAATTTTTATGTCTTGAAATCAATGTGATTTTAATAAATTACAAAAAAGAACAATGATATTTTTGGGAGCAACTTAATCTAGTTTATATAACTTATTCTTGATTAAAAGAAAAAAAATTAAAGAAATAAATTTTTCTTCCTTTTTAAATAAAAATTTGGAAATAATAAATTAATGTAGATAAATAATTTATAAATAAAATTAAAATACAAATTTTGTTCTTTAAATAGTAAATCTCTTTTTAAATAAAAAAATTGGTTAGATTGATAAAAAAAAAAAAAGAAATAATATGCGCGTAACATTAAAATTTTCTTCTAATAATATACTTTATATACATATTAATTAAAAAATGATTCTAATTTTTTCAATTTAAGAGCTTGAATAAATATTTATAATATTTCTACTCCAAAATGTTTTCTTGATTGATTAATAATTTAGCAACTGAGATTCATTAATCTCATCATTATGAAGCTAATTTATTTATCGAAATTAATTTAAATGTAATATTTGATTGTGCAAAAAGAATATACATATATTGGCATGATTTTATATATTTTATAGTGTAGAACATTTTGAGACAATGTATATATAATTATAGATTAAACGAACTTACCTAAGTGAAGTTCGATCATAATTGTATGAGCGCCTCTTCCGAAGTGATCAAGACGTAGTACCTCCCTCTCAGTCCCTAAATGTCCACCATTTTAAAGCTCAAACAAAGCGACGCACGCGCCGCCGCTGCCGTCACCGCCACCGTCGCCCTTCCCGAGTTCATTCTTTAAAGCTGTGTCGCAACTTTTTTGGGCAGAAGATCTGGCTGCGATGTAGATCTGGGCTTAAGGGTGGGAGTGATCACTTCGGAAGAGGCGCTCATACAATTATGATCGAACTTCACTTAGGTAAGTTCGTTTAATTTATAATTGTACTTCGCGCCTCTTCCTCGTGATCAAGACGTAGATGTTTAAAGTTTAGTTGCGGCACTTCAATGACAGAATGAATAAGAAAAGTTTTCTTATTTATTTTTTCTTTTCCACTCGACGGTTTTACAAGTCATGAACTATGACGTCGATATTCTTTTTATGAGTCTAATATCATTCTCGCAAATACATCGGACGCTTTCGCCATATTTCGATTGTAGAATTTTGCAAATGTTTTCGAGTTGCTTGTCCATCTGGCTGTTTTCCGGATGGTGTTTAGATCAACTCCATGCCTTCTTGCCGCTGACGTTGCGGCATGTCGAGTACTATAGGCCGTGAATATTTCTGTGTCAATTCCACTTTTTGATAGGATCTCCTTTATCCAGCGACTTAGAGTCTGGGATGTGACTGCCTTGGAAGGCTTTTTGAAGGAGATGAACAGTGAATTTGTAGAACCACGAATGTCTTTGGTCCTTTTCAGATAGATTTTTAGGGTCGAAGCTACGCAAATCTCTTTGTTCTCTGTATAGAATGGCAGGACCAAACAAGGTTGTGTCCTGTTTGGGCCTGAAGTTTTAATTCTATCGGGAACTTTTATTTCGATGGATTCTGCGGTTTCTCGAATGTTTCTTATATCTAACATTGCGAATGTTTGTAACCTGTGACCTGTGACTAACGCAAGTAGAGAGATTAATTTTGTAGATAAGTTTCTCAGCGTAGTGTCTTTGTTATTTACTTTAGACGATAGGTAATCTAGTACAGCCTTAAGGTCCCAGGTATAGTCATATTTGGGCTTGGGCGGTCTCCTGTTGAAAACGCCTTTGAAAAATCTCCTAATGTTCGGATCTTGTCCGATTTCGTGGCCTATTATTAGTGAGATTGCCGAGCGTAGGCAATTCAATGTGCTATAGGAGGCTCTCTTCTCGAATGCATCGGTTAAACTGGCAAGGATGTCTCGAATTGAATTGGTGAATGGATCGACGGAGTTCTCGTTGCAGAAGCTCCACCACTTCTTTAGGGCGGAATCATATTGTTTTAGAGACGATTCCGTTAATGATGCCATCATTATTTCTATTGTATTATCTGGTATTTGTCTTCGATCGAGTCCTGTCCTGATAACTTGCCGGCAACCAGGGTAAGATGTCGCCGGGTGAGGTTCTCTGTTGCAAGAGGTTAATAAATTAATATTCGACTCTAGATAAATAGGTTCCGAGATTAGCATCGAGTGAAACAACGGGAACCAGGGTTGTGCAGGCCATTCCGGGACGACCACAATACCTACTGCCTTGTCATCCCTGATTTTTCGGAGAACCCTAAGGATAATCGCGAATGGCGGAAATGCGTAAAAATCAAGATTTTTCCACGATTTCGTGAACGCGTCTACCGATAATGAGTTGGGGTCTTTGAACCATGAGAAATATTTTTCGCACTTGGCGTTGACCCGACTGGCGAACAGGTCAATTTTCGGTTTTCCTAATGTCTTATTGATTTTTTCAAATGCTTCATTCGCTAGCTCGTATTCTATTTCCGGTTCGATTTTCCTTGACTCTGCATCAGCTATAAAGTTGTCTTTAGAGCTTATATACGACGCGAATAAAACAATATCTCGAGCTTCGCACCATTCCCAGATTTCCTGGGTTATCCTATTCAGTTTGACAATTTGGATGCCCCCCATTCTATTGATGTAGGAGATGGCGGTGGTATTGTCTATTCGAAGTAAAATGTCTGTACTTCGCAAATGTTTCGCAAAACATTTTAATCCGAAAAACGCTGCTTTTAGTTCGAGGAAATTAATGTGTTTTGATCGCTCTGACGTATCCCATGGGCCATGTGCTGTTTCATTTTCGCAGGCTGCTCCCCAGCCCGTCAGAGATGCATCCGAATAGATTTCTAACTGGAAGTTCAAGGTATCTATCGAGTTGCATGTCTTTTGTATGTTGTGTTTCCACCAGTTTAAGTCCTTTCTAACGTTATTGCTCAGGGTCATGATTGCGTCATAATTAAAGTTGTTTGTCTCAAGCGCTAAGAATTTTTCTCTTTCCAGAAACTTAGTGTGAGCATAACCATACTTTACTGCTGGGCAACATGAGACGATTGGACCTACCATCTGAGCGAAATCCCTAATCTTATATCTTCTATTTACATTGAATTTTGACACAATCTCTAGAACTCTCGATTTTTTCCCAATTGGGAGTTCAATCGTCATTCGATTAGAGTCGAACATAAAGCCTAAATATTTACATCTCTGCACGGGGGAGAGTTGACTTTTCTTTTCGTTAATTATGAATCCTAATCTCTCTAAGATTATCCGTGTATGTACAACGTTCGTTACGCATTCGTCACGTGATTTTCCGAACAACAGGAAGTCGTCCAAATATGCCACCGAGAGAAAACCTCTACATCTGAGATCGGAAATCACAGGTTTCACAATTTTTGTGAAGACATACGGGGCGCTAGAAAGGCCGAAAGGTAGACACAAAAACTGGAAAAGCTTTCCTTCGAATTTAAATCTCAAGCATCTTCTGTCCGAATCTGCGATCGGTATTAAGTAATATGCATCTTTTAAGTCGATTGAAGTCATAAACCAATCCTTGTTTAGTAATCTAACGACCGTCTTGTGTTCTTCTAACTTAAAGTGTTTTGTCTTTACAAATTTATTTAGCTTTTTTAAGTTTAATATTAGTCTGTATGAGCCGTCAGACTTTTTTCGTAGGAAAACGCTTGAGATGAATTGCTTTCGGTCTGGTTTACACGGTTCTATGGCCCCTTCTTGCGTCGATTGTCGTCGCACGTACAGGTTAGAGCCTACACTTGTACAGACAGACAGTAGTGACAGACTTGTAGAGACGCTTTTACCTCCGGATTCAGCTTCGGAGGGTCAATGCGTGTGCAGTTTGACGGAGGGGGATATTTTTTAAGAAGATCCGCTCGCTCTTCTGTCGGAAGTCCTAGTTTAAGTATTTCTTCCCATCTGGCGACCACGTCGCTATGTAGTGATTCAGCTAGAGTCCGTTCCTCGGCGAATCGTTTTCCTATAGAATATTTATATAATTATTATGTTTGTTGCGAAATATTCGCAATGTGACAGATTAGAGTCTGTCGAGATGACCTGTCTGAGACGGTTAAAGTTGTGTGCGGTGTCAGTTATGACCTATGCCGCGCCGATTATCCGTCGCGCGATGTAGGTTAGAGCCTACATTACGTCAACTGTCGGTGTCGTGCACGCAGGTTAGGGTCCGCGTGCCGACATTCGATAATGCCGGTCACTCCTGCGTGCTGGTTAGGCCCCGTATTGCGTCGATTGTCGTTGCACGTACAGGTTAGGGCCCGCGTGCCGACGCCCAGCGACGCAGGTTAGAGCCTGCGTATCGTCTAGGCTCATGCCGCGCCGATTGTCGCTCGTGCACGCAGGTTAGGACCCGCGTGTTGCCGCTCGTTTATCTGATTTCACTACGACGGATTAGGGTCCGTCGCGAGTGTAGGTTAGGGCCCATCTCGCGCCGTTTAATTGCGCGATGTAGGTTAGAGCCTACATCACGTCGACTGTCGGTGTCGTGCACGCAGGTTAGGGCCCGCGTGCCGACACTCGACAATGCCGGTTACGCCTGCGTGCTGGTTAGGCCCCGTATTGCGTCGATTGTCGTCGCACGTACAGGTTAGGGCCTGCGTGCCGACGCCCAGCGACGCAGGTTAGAGCCTGCGTATCGTCTAGGCTCATGCCGCGCCGATTGTCGCTCGTGCACGCAGGTTAGGACCCGCGTGTTGCCGTGTCAATTCTCACCGACGCAGGTTAGTGCCTGCGTGTAGCTACATAAAGAATTTCGTTATGCTTACTGTGTGACGCATATGAATCTATCGACGACGATTCCGAATATCTCCTACGTTTCGCTTCTTTCTGTTTCTTGAGTTCTTCCTTCAGCAATTTTGCTCGCTTCTTCCAACGATTCTCTTTTTCTGCTTTCTTGCTTCTCTTTCTTTTCTTCCCCATCTTGTGCGTTGTGGACACCTTGGCACCAAGAAAAAGAATGAACTCGGGAGTGACGACGGTGGCGGTGACGGCAGCGGCGGCGCGTGCGTCGCTTTGTTTGAGCTTTAAAATGGTGGACATTTAGGGACTGAGAGGGAGGTACTACGTCTTGATCACGAGAAAGAGGCGCGAAGTACAATTCTATTGGCGTGCGGTCTTGGTGTTTGTTATTGCGGTATACAGCGCGTTGTGTTTACACAACGATCACCATTTGCGCGATGAGATTCAAGCGGGCAAGTATTATCGTGAACTGTTCTACATGTTGTCGCATTACCTCGAAATATGAGATTTTTCTTGTAAATCTTTGTAAATAATTAACAATTATCAATCCGCGAGATTGAATAATTCTAGCAATTAACCTCTTTTAAACTTTGTAGCGTCAAAGCGAAGACTATTTATCGATGCATTATTTCGCTTGATTTTCTTTGAAGTAGAAATTAAAATTGCAAGGGATTAAATTATAATTACAATTATTGTTTTGTGATATTTATTGTGATAATAATTAATGAATTAATAAAAGTTTTTAATAAATATTTAATCTAAAATATAAATCTTGCATCACACTTTGGATTTTTATCCAATCTGAGTATAATTTTTTAATAAGGAGCATAAAATATAGGTCAAATCCAACAAAAAATAATAAAAAGTTGTGATGTATTATATATTATAATAACGTTCAAATATTTTGTGGAATTCGTACATTCGAAATGCGATCGAATACATAATATTGATTTTTGGTTATTTCGGACAGTTTTTTAATTAATTGTTAATTCCTGACAAATCCTGAGAAATAGTCCTAAAGACCAAAGCCCCTACTCAGCTCAGCAGGAGTGTACAAAATACTTTGCTCATGGCAAAATATATATTGAGGAAACCATTGGAGAATGATGGATGACATATGAATGAAAAAACATTAATGCGATGTCAGATTAAAACAGTCGGCATTATCAGAATATTGAAACAGGACATCAAATACTATGATAAAACAATAGCTCTAGCTATCTCGTATTTTCCAAGAAAGTATAGAGATTCAAAAACATCTCGACAATTTAAATAGATGTAATTGACAATATGGAAGTAACATATGGAAGACCATTCTCCCGATTGATCGAAAATAACTTTTCCAACCCATTTTTCCTCTCTCCTCATCATAAGTTTTTAGCAAACCTACCCTCTTCTATCTTCTTCCCCCGTTTTCCTCCTACCTTTCTCTCTTACAGCGTATATGAGGGAATTCCAGCGGAGAAACGGCACAGTATCAGAGAGTTTTTCGCCCTGATGAAGTGAACAATACAATGTTCACGAAACATTAACATTTAACAATGATAACACGGATAATACCCGTAAATATATTAACTTTAATTGTTAATATCTCATTTTTATTATATTGTATGATTATATTAAAGTGAAACTTTTATGAATTTACATCTGTACATAGAATTGATATAATCGAAATATCGATGAAAATATTAGTTTTAGAAAACTACAATAGCTATAAAGAAATGGTGTAGCTTTGTGTAAGTATAGCTTTATACTTTTTCTACTTTGTCGCAATGTAGCAAAACGTACATTGCGTACACCAGAAATGTTGTTCAAATCATCTTATTCTGATAATTAGAGATGTATGACGTTAGCATCCCAACTTTTATTCTCAAGAGTTCTATTATTTTTTATTAATTTTAAAGGAATACTTTAAAGTAAAGTAAAATATTTCTATATAAAAGTATTCCTTTTTTTAAAGGAATACTTTTATATAGAAATATTTTTATGTTTGCCTAAAAAATTCTGATAATTAGTGCGCACGTGATCGTAATTAATTGCATTTCCACGAATTAATATGTGAGAATGCAATGAAGGAGAAAGGAAACAGTCTGGCAGATCAGAATAAATATATATGTATGTATATAAAATATATTTGCTATACAATGCGTGCGTGCGTGCGTGCGTGCGTGCGTGCGTGCGTGCGTGCGTGCGTGTGTGTGATACATATGAATGTATGTATGTATGTATGTATATTCGTACATATGTACATATGTACGTAGTATTCGCTCGATTCAGTGGCCCTGACTTATCGACTTGATTTCGATTATCGCCTGCAGGATCAATAAGAGTTAATGATAAATACGTTCGCATCGAAACCTGACACATTAGCAATAATCTAGAATAATAAAAAAAATAATAAACACACTAATTCTTTTTATTTGTTCCATCTTTCTTCTCTCTTTCTCTAATTTAGAAAGAAATGCATAAACTATATTTTCATCGTTAATTGTTCATTCGTACCGATTTTTATATCTATATAAACATATATTTCGTAATACGTTGAATGCTTTGAATTATAAATTATGCTAAGTCGAGTATTCTTCTCGTACAATTACTTGCAATCATAATTCATGCACTTATAAATGTTTCTAAATTACTACTAATTACTACTAATACTAATATCCCTTTCGAGGAAATGTAATTATCTTGATACCCTTTTTTTACCTTTATATATTACATTGTATGCTTAGAATATATTTCTAATGCGTATCTTTTAACATTGTTTGAAAGATACTTAAAATTAATTTAAAAATTATAGGCAAAAGGATTAAGGACAAAGGAACTAATATTTTGTTTGAAAAACATAATTTTTATTACGTAATATATTAATATCAACTCTGATATTAACAAATTACATGATTTCTAAATTTCTAATCAATAATCGGAAAAAATATTATTCATCACGCATACTAATTCTGTCTCACGAAATTCTTTGCAATATAAATATATAACAATTGTTCTATATTGCAGAAATAGTTTTTATCGCATTGCGTTCCTTTTTTGATGTCATATAATATCATGACTACATTGCTTTCATAAAGAAAACTTTATTCCAGTAAAAAGTAACTTTGATCTGAGTTCAAAAATATATGCGAAATGTCCAATACATTCGGTAATATATGCGTTACGCATATGACTGAAACTGGTAGAACATTTCTGCGAAATGTGACGCTGTTACACATATCACATCTAATTAATTAGATTATTCGGCCTATTATATCCTATTTATGTGGCGCAAGGAATTGTGTTTCGCATAACTCTCTGCCCACATGAGATATGCACGTACAAATATACCCGAGTTTAATTTGAATATGTTGTTATCCAGCACATCATAGCATTTTAGTCTTGTTTAAATAATAATATTACTAATTAACAATTCCGTCCATTAGAGGACAGTGTTATTGTAATTAAAAAACTACTGTGAAAAGCTACGAATAAGGAGGGATATAATAAGTGCAAACAGTATCCTTTACGAATAATACTATTCATATTTTCTATTAGGTAGAATTATCTAATTTTCGATTTGCATTATATGTTGAATTAATTGAATTATAATATCATAAGGATGATATACATTACGATGCTTATATATTTGATGTCCATATTTTAGAAGTCAATTAATAATTATTTAAAACTACATATAACAAAAGAATTTTTTTATAATTATAAAAGGAACGTTTAAAATTTTATATATGTACTATATATTATGTACTATATATATTTGTACTAT
Organism: Pogonomyrmex barbatus; assembly: GCF_055798465.1. NCBI lineage: Eukaryota > Metazoa > Arthropoda > Insecta > Hymenoptera > Formicidae > Pogonomyrmex > Pogonomyrmex barbatus. Next base: position 3,438,976 of record NW_028297111.1, on the reverse strand, counting down.
ATATTTTATATATGTACTATATAAACTATATAAACAAGAAAAAAATTAATATATTTTTTTATTTATGACAAATGTTGTTATTCGTATAATATGTTTTGTTTTTGCTTATGTCTCGTTTAATTTTATTTCAAAGTTATTAGCACAAACTTTTTGATAATGTAGTATGATTTTTGATAATGTGGTATGAAATATATTGAAAATGGCATCGAGCTTTTTACGCTCTTTTTTTTTCTGGTAAATTTTGGACTAAAATCAACTTGATATATATTTCCGAACTTCCTCCGTTTCCTCGAGGGCTTGTTTGTTCCAAGAGTTTTGGCAATGATTGTCTTCGGCGATGCTATTCGATATTCCCTCCGCAAGATTGCCATGTATTCAGGGGTGGCGAAAGACTGTTTTTTTTTTTTCTTTATGGAAAACAATGGAAACAAGATGTCTAGAGGTTGCTGTTTGCGTCTCTTATAAGCACGAAATAAATTCAAGAGATAAAATAAATTCGAGGAACAGCACACCTACGTTATTCTTTGCGCCTTGTGAGTACCGAAAGGTACGAATGTAGGTCACGATTTCTTCTCTTACGAGTCCAGCGTCTATGAACCGTTTCCTCATCTTATTTTTCACGTGAAACTATGAATGTTCATGTCACGAAGTGTTATACAGTGATATGGTAAACGCCAGCAGTAAAATTTTTATCTATATAATACAACTTGCTTCCTTGTTATATTTAAAAATTATCTTTTTAAGGCGCTGCTTTATTGGCCAAGTTTTTTTACATAAAAATTTTTTTATTTAAATTATATTTTTTTAAATTACATTATTACATTTTTTTTATTTTGTATTATTACCTCTTTAATTCTTTATTCTAATTAAATTTTTCATTTGATTCAAATATACATTTATTTATAAATTTTTTACAAAGGGATATGCCGGAATATTATGTATACATATATTGAGATGGAATGAAAGCTACTACCACTTGTGTTAGATACATATCATTTGAGTTAAATTAAATTCAACGCAATTTTATATCATAAATTTATATCATAATTTTGAAAAAGAATTAAAGCTATTATCATTTGGGTTTTAGAATAAGAAGATTTCAATGAGAATACAAAGATACGAATCACAGATTGATTTACATTTTTTAAAAGTAATTGTACATTTAACTTTTGAGATAATGGGACTATAACTTGGCACCACTTTTTTTTATATCAAATCTTTTATATAAATGATATACATATTAGTTGAGTATTAGATACTATTTGAATAAGATTGTGATATAATACTCATTGTTAGGTTTAAATAGGAAAATTCTTAAGTGCTAAAGATATATACTTAAATTTTATTTCTATTTTTTTATGATCTTAAATAAATGCGATTTAGATAAATGTTTTCTTTCTATACTTGACACCCTTTTTTACCTTTTTGTAAAAAGATAATTTTATAGTAATATCAGACATTTTGTAGTATTAACCATTTTTCTATGTTCGAAAAGCGCGTCTTGACACTTTTATACTTGATATTTTTTTTCTGTAATACGCACAACGAGAGTAAAAAGGATAGAAAACGAAAGAACGAACGAGATAGCATATTTCCTTTTTCTCCACACGTCCGATTGATGATCGACGATGTCATTGAGTTCTGCGGCGAGTTTGACAATTGCTGATAGTTCGTTTCGGAGTATAAGTGATGTTTATGCGACATAATCTATTATTTTGTAGGTAAGTTCTAAGAAGCAATATGAGTATTGTCATTTTAAATGCATGTATTTTTCATTGTATTGTATTTTTACATATGTATATGTTTGTGCTTTTTAATGTTTAATATTTTTCCTTAATATTTAAGATACTTAAAGATTAATACTTAAGATTTGTTGAAGTATTTCAGAATGTTGTTGCTTTACAATTTTTTCCTGAATATGCTGAAAGTGTATGATACATATGTAATTTTAGTACAAGTGCAATATGTTTTTTTTATACTTTTATTAATACAATTTTGTTGAAAAGATAATTCAGTTTCATTAATAGTTATAAAATTTATCTTTTGTTATATTGTTTTGTTAAACAAATATATCATGATATGGTCAAGAGTTGCACAACAATCTATACAGACTATAGCATTTGAACACTTCTAGCGCTTTAATTTTTGCACAAACGCATACGTAAGAGGATAATATTAAAATGACAGTATTTATATTGCTTCTTAGAATCTATCTACAAAATAACAGATTATGGCACACAAATATTAGTCACTTACAGTCCAAAACAAATTATCATCAATTCGCCGCAAAACTCAATGACATCGTTGTCCGCCAATCGGACGCGCGGAGAAAGAACAAGCATACTATCTCGCTTACTCTTTCGTTTTCTACTTTCTTACTCTCGTGCGTACACACATCACTGCGGAATCTTGAACTAGATAGAGACCTTTTATTAATAATCAGTCAATCTGAATCGTGACATAAAGAGCAGATACTGTAGTTAGAGATACATTTCCCAATTTTGCACGAGACAGATTGTACTCTGCCCGCCAATGATTTGTTGGATCCTACTGGTGTCCCTGACTTATCGGTTTTAATGATCCGTTGAGTCGATAAGATTAATAATGATAAATATTGTTTTACCTTTTTCAAGATAGTCGTTACACATAATTCCGTGACTATCCCAAAAAACAATCGCCATTATCTTCCCAGTTGATGGAACCGTCTTCGCCTTTTTCGGAGCAAGTTCATCCTTTGCAGTCCACTGTTTTGTATCTGGACTGTTCTTTTGTATCTGGAGTGTAGTGGTGGATCCAAGTTTCATCTACAGTATGAATCGACGCAAAAAATCTGATTCGTTTCGCTTGAACCGCTCCAACAGGGCCTTGGAAATGTTCATTCGAATTCGCTTTTGGTCCAAAGTGAGCAAGCGCGGCACCCAACGCGCGAATAGCTTGCGCATATTCAATTCTTCAGTCAATATATTGCGCGACAAACGCGTTCTTTCGATATGCCCATAGCCTCTGCTATCTCTCTAACCTTGATTCGATGGTCATCTAGTATCATTTGGTGAACATTTTCGATGTTATCAGCGGTGGTCACAGTTTTTGGCCGTCCCGAACGCTCATCGTCAGCCAAGCTGGTACGACCACGTTTAAATTCAGCTGCCCATCTTTTTGCCCGGTGGTAAATGATAGGGCAGAGTCCCCTCGAAACAGCGTCCAACTCGATTTTAATTTGCGCAGGCGTATTGCCTTTCAAATGTAAGAATTTAATCACGGCATATTCAATTTTTTCCATTTTCACAAAAACACTGACATTGACTGACACAAACGACTGTCAAACAACAATTGAGCGTCCAAAATGGCTGAAATTTTCACAAAAGTTTTTCAAAGCATATACTATTGTAATACTAGAATGGTTTTGATGAGTAACATCATCTTCATGTTAAGGCTCAAAACTTTTCAGACTACCCTCGTACATATATATACATGTATATTCCATATTCTTTAGTTTTAAAAAATACAAATTCTCTCTTTTTTTTTTTATACTCAATTTTTAAACTCAATTTCAAGATATATAATATTTCTCAATTAAATTTAAAATTACACATTAAAAGTCATTTGAAATCTAGTTTAGGACGTGTTCAATTTCAATATTTATTTACGTTTCTGAAACACGATACTAGAATTAAAAAATTTTAATAACTATAATTATGAAAATTTTAAATAAGTATTTAAACAACTAATTCTCTCTTCCTAAGATACAACTTAGAGATCCAAATAAATGCAGTATTCGTATAAAAATATGGCATATTCCCTCAAAATACCTCATAGATATTAGATACATATTGCAGAAGAGATAATAGTTTTTCAAGTTTTAATCTTTAGTCCAATAGACAATCTCTAGTTTCTAGAGATACAATTATTGCAGGCAACATACAAAATCCGGCTTACATATGTGTTATACACATCGTAGGAAAACGGAGAAGGTGGTACGAGCAGTGTACGTTCGTTAATACTTTCAGAATCCTGATATTACTGGATCGCATTGCTCATTAAATTCGAGGGACTATTCAATTTATCATGTGCCATAAATCGAAATGATAATTTGCGAAAATAATTTTCCCTTCATGAGGAGCGCGCGAATTCTCATGATTAAATCAATTTGAATTTACATGTTAATTAATAGCAACTTGCCTGTTTTTATACATATAACATTCTGCTGGAGCATTCTGGTCCAATTAAACTAAAGAAAACTTCTTTGATAAAGTTAGAATAAATTTTTTTTTTAAGTTATTATTACTTCTTGCAATGTTCAATTATATGAATATTTACAGTCAAACATTAAGTTTTTAGAAATAAATTAATACTTAACACTCATATAAAATTATGATATAAAAATTAAATCATAATGCTTTACAAAAATTATTTTTTATTTTATAAAAAATAATGCGCGCGCGCGCAGAGAGAGAGAGAGAGAGAGAGAGAGAGAAGGGGGAGAGATATAATTCATATATATATATATATATATATATATGAATTATATCTCTCCCCCTTCTCTCTCTCTCTCTCTCTCTGCGCGCGCGCGCATTATTTTTTATAAAATAAAAAATAATTTTTATTTGTCATGCTCCTTTCTATCATATTTTGAGACGTATAATTATAAAATCTAAATATCTTGTATGTAAAAACTAAATGTAAAAATGATTGTCTAGGAGATCAATTTCACAATTTTTTTTTTAGACTAAATATGTATATATATATATATATATATATATATATATATATATATATATATATATATATATGGGAAGGAGCATGATAAATAATTGCAAAATATTACATAATAGAATTAAATGGAATTAAATTAATCTTTTTTATAGCATGCTTTTACAGATTTTGAGGCCTTAAAATATATAAAAATGATTGTCTAAGGGACCGATTTCACTAGAGCAAGAGATGACTGCATCCCACTCCGCGCATCACACTAACATCTGCTTGTTTTCGTTCTATACGAAGCAAGCGAATTGTTTCTGGAATATTAGTGTTTGCTTTAATCCCACACATCCGTACCTACATAATTCGAATGTGGTATATAAAAGCCTTTTATTTATCGTAACTCTCAAACTATATAACGTGCGTACAGGCCATGGAACCCCGCATGACCATATTTATACAAGAAAACCAACAGAAAATCAACACGAGTTAATCAGATTGACCAGATTGAAGATATGAGAGTTGAAAAAAAATAAAAATCAGTGAGGATCATTTTCTCTATAGTAATTATCTCTACATTAAATATGAATATATCAAATATATTCTCCGTTACAATTTATATACTTAATTTATCCCCAAATATTTTATAAAAATATATATTTCATATATATTTCATATAAACTGATAAAATATTAAAGTAATATTATAGTCTTAGTCAAAATATTTAACCAAGAAAATAAAAATGTATATCATTTTCCTATAAAAAAGATGTTTTAGAAAAACTGTTTTGTCAACTTTTATCTTGAGATTGAATAATTCTGCGTTACACTCAATAATACGTACATATACAATAACTTTTAATAATTTTATATCATCGTGATACATGTATTTAATAATTCTTGTACATCTATCTGTTGAGATAAAGTTGTTCAAATAATGTGCTACTTCCGAAAAATAATTTTTATTTCACTTTAGCAATGAGAAATCTGAACACGGGATCGCTAATTGACGAAACGTTCCAAGGTGTAGGCTAAAGGACCACGATAACGAGAGCGATATGTAAAGTGCTTTGCGCAACAATTTGATGGCAATAGAACGTAATAGCGTGCCTATTGCAAGTGCAGTACGGGATGCGAAACGTGCTGCGCATAACGGACAGATAGCGACGGAGCGCGTTCACTAACCAGGTCGGTCGGGGGGACGAGTGAGGAAAAGGGTAGGAACGCGTTGTGTAGAGGCGGCCACGGTGCGGGCTAATGTGTTTACAGATCCGCCAATTGTAAACTAAACCGCAATGAGAGCGCGCTTCCACCTTCCAGCTCGTCGGCCTGTTCTCCATTGCATCTCACTGATGATATGGTCGGCATACAATGCGCACACCGAATGTTCTCACCCTGTTAGTTAAGCTTCAGTTAAGTCCTTTCGACCCTCTCTCTCTCTCTCTCTCTCTCTCTCTCTCTCTCTCTCTCTCTCTCTCCTCTCACATTTCACCATTGAATTCTTCCACTAGGGCAAGAGTGGATGCGCGTATCGTCCAAAGCAGATTTGTATGCGCCAGCGCTGGCCATTATTCTCGACTCGGGGATCGAGCATCGTGCAAATAAACTTTCTCACACCTGTTTACGACAATCTCAATCTCTTTCACCGTTCTGGTGAGAACCTTGTTTCTCGTCGACAGATATCGTCGAAGGCTCTGCAACGGGATCCGACACCTTTTTCGTCAAGTTTTTCAGCAAATTCGTCACGATAAATTCACCGTCAATCGTCACCGCGAATCGCTTTTGTTATAATTAGCACGTTTATTACCATCATTATGTATATGATGTTAAATTGTTCCCGAAATAAATAGGCGTGCAAGGATTAGCCGAATGGAAATGAAAATCATTCCCCTTCTCCTCTCTTCTCATGTAGCTTTTTTCATCGTCGTTGTATTTTCGTAATCGCAAAACGAGGCATTCCATGTGGAAATGGATCTCGTCAGAGCAGTACGTTTCAATAGTTTTAATGCCAGTTGCAGCTGCTAACTTTTACAATGTTCTGGGATAGTGGCTGAGAGAGGGGAGGAGAGAAAGGTGGGAGAGGGGGGAGAAGAAGGGGGAAAGAGACAGGAAGAGCGAGAGAGAGAGAGAGAGAGAGAGAGAGAGAGAGAGAGAGAGAGAGAGAGAGAGAGAGAGAGAGCGCAAGCACTCACTTTGGTACAAACGGTTCGACCGCAAGTGTAACTTTTCCCTTGAATTTAATTTTGGTCATTCGACGACTGCCTCCAAACACATCAAGTATCGAAGGATTTCTGCACACTTTTACTTGACTATATACCAAATCATAATGAACGATGGCTTCAACAAATGCAATAAAAATAATGCAGTAAAAAAATCAAATAGAAAGAATTTTACTAAAAATAGTAAAATTAACTTCTAATATCGATTGAATACTACTCTGGCGATAAGAGCGTAGTGAAGCAAAATAAAACATTTTCACGATTCAATATCGAGAGCCCAATCATGTTCGCAATAATTTGACGATTTAGCATCAAGAATGAAAACAAAATCCCCGATAAAGTTCGTAATTAAAATCTAACACGCGACTATTTCAGCTAATCTCGTCACGTTATGTATTCGAAGAGTACAAACCGAAATTTCAATTTCAGTCTCCAACTCGCTTCGTTTGACATCGTCATCGCATTACGAGACCAGTTTCAAACTCATACCAATAAGTGTCGAATTATTCACGAACATTTTCTTTAGAAGCCGATCCATGAGGATATGAATTAATAAGGGAAAACAAATATTGTCTTGAGTATCTACGATACTTCAACATCGGAAAGTATATCATATCATTACCTATTAGAAGTTAGCCCCCCACTTTTAGAAATAACTTATTTTGAGAGTTGTGCTGAATTGTGCTAGGTTTGTGCTACATTGTGCTCGAATTTTAAAACCATAATGTAAAAATGTCATAAAAAATGAAAAAAAACGACATTTTAGGCTAGCCCCCCCACTTTGCGATTTTTTTTAATTTTCTCGATTATGCTAGGTTGTGCTAGGTTGTGCTAACATTGTGCCAAAATATTATCTTTAAAAAATAATAACAATAGAAGTTATGATAAAAAATAGATTTGGGAAAAAAAATATATAAATGACATTTATTCTTATATCAGTCATCTAAAGAGTATGCAAATGCATATCTAATATATATTCGCTTAGCACAAATCGGCACAATCGGTTTCGTCAGCAGAACGATATGAAGGGCACTTTACTCTTGAGCGCGGCCCTTCGCGCACGCATTTTTTGTTAAAAATTCGGATTTGTAGTTATTGGATGTCCATAATACTGCATATCTGAGTTGTGCTAGCCTAGCACAAGTTGGCACAACCGTCGGTTTCGCCAGCACAACGATATGAAGGGCACTTTACTCTTGAGCGCGGCCCTTCGCGCTCGCATTTTTTGTTAAAAACTCGGGTTTGTAGTTATTGGATGTTCATAATACTGCATATCTGAGTTGTGCTAGCCTAGCACAAGTTGGCACAACCATCGATTTCGTCAGCACAACGATATAAAGGGCACTTTACTCTTGAGCGCGGCCCTTCGCGCACGCATTTTTTGTTAAAAACTCGGATTTGTAGTTATTGGATGTCCATAATACTGCATATCTGAATTGTGCTAGCCTAGCACAAGTTGGCACAACCATAACTTTCGTCAGCACAATGATATGAAGGGCACTTTACTCTTGAGCGCGGCCCTTCGCGCACGCATTTTTTGTTAAAAACTCGGGTTTGTAGTTATTGGATGTTCATAATACGGTATATCTGAGTTGTGCTAGCCTAGCACAAGTTGGCACAACCGTCGGTTTCGTCAGCACAACGATATGAAGGGCACTTTACTTCTTGAATGCATCCCTTCGTGTCTGGATTTCTGTGTTCGTAATTCGGATTTATAAGCTGATTCAGATTTATTATCTGATGGAATGGAAATTGTTTTAATTATTTTATTCGGAGACCTCTCTTTGTTGTGCACTTGTGTGCGCATAAGCCGTTCCACCGCGACAAGGTGGAGATCATTGGAACGGGTTTTTGCGTTTTTATTTTTTTGTTTTTTCTGAGTTTTTAATTTTTTTTATTAATTTTTATTTTAAATTTATTTTGTTTTTTTTTTATTTATGGTTGTTTAATTTTTTAATTTGGCTTTTATAATTTTTGGTCTTAATTTTTGTCTGAACTTTTTCCTTTTTGATTTTACTTTGATATAAAATATAAGATATGAAAATTTTAAATTTGAACGGCAATGAGTATTAAATAAAATGTAGGAAAAAAATGTGTTGAAATAAAATTCTTAAGTAATGTTAAAATAAAAAAAACGTGTTAAAATAAAATACTTAAATAGTGTTAAAATAAATAGAAACGTCAAAATAAAATTTCTTTTTTTGTCGTTGATGTATTAAAATAAAATTCTTAAATAATGTTAAAATAAAATGACAAAAAGTGTGTTAAAACAAAAATTCTTAAATATTGTTAAAATAAAATTCCTTTTTCTTATCGTTGTATTAAAATATCAATTAAAAAAAAATTTATTTTTGCTTTTTTATATAACATATTTTTATATATATTTTATTTAAGATATTTTTATGTATAAACACATCACTGGATTTACAGTATTATTTTCGGTGACAGATGGACATTTTCTCAACAAATCGTCGAAAAGAGTCCATTTGTCTCCATGTAAAGTGTAAGCTGTATAATGTCCAATTGAATTTACATTTCGTCCACCACTATAATGTACAATTCCAATTAATGAAAATGATGCACTATCAAGTGTGATTATTTTTGGAAAATCTTTTAACGCTATTTTTACATTTGCGTCTCCAATACATTCAATTAATAAATGTGAATGATATATTGCTTTTAACTGAACATCTTTTCCACATTGTCTACATTTTGTATAATTATTGTTTGTATATTTTTGTATAGCTTGACTAATAGCGTCATAGCCATGTAAATTTATCGTTTCAAAATCTAGATTGAAAAGAGTCAGATTTCTTTCTGTTATTTTTTTACAGTTAGTACACTCCTTTCATAATGTACAACTCGATTCTTCGTTAAAAAAGTGTTCGCATAAGTTACAGACATTTGACAGTGCATCTATTGTTATGACATTACATTGATTTTTGCTGACAAAATATTCTATTTTACGCAGTAGTGTTGCGTGTTGTCTATAAATGGATGTGCAGGGTCCTTTGTCTATAAAATTAATAATAAATTGAAATATTTCCGATGTAGCATTTGCAATAGTATCATAAAATGTTATGTGTGTGCATGCAGTAGCAAATAATTGAACAATACTGTCGAATCCGCATGTGTTTATAACGATTAACCTATCTTCTCCGTCTTTTAGTGATTCACAAAGATTTCCATTTTGCAAGAGAGCGATATCAATCTTTTTTCTTTTGCAAACTCCTATAAAATCGGGTCGTGATTGGAGATATGTTCTTTTGATCGTTGTTCCTCTTTCGTTTTTGTTTCGCCAATTGTGTTCAACATTTAGATCGGAGTAATCATTTTCTGATTTGTCACTCAATGTCGCGTCATATTCATAATTTTCTTTTTCGTTCATATTTGAAATATTAATTATCTGTGAAGTTTCGTGCGTTACGTTAATAATGTCTGTTTGCATATTTTCCTTATACGTTGTGTGTGTAAATTGAATATCGGTGCATGTGGGATTTTGTTGTGATTTTAGCGTGAATGAACTATCTAAATCTTTTTCGTTTTCTTTAATTTTTTTTTCAATATTATTTGTATTTTCAAATGCGTTTTTAATATCAGATATTTTTTCTGCTATTGCAAGTTTTGCTCGGCCAGAAAATGAGCGTAGATGTAAAGTTACAAAACTTGTCGACTCGCATCGGACGCGAAATATTTTTTAAAAGTCGATGCTTGCAATCGTTAAATTCTGCCTCCACTGCAGAAGACGTCGCAGTCGAAGACCCGTAATTAAAAATGGGTGCCATCACATTTGAATACAGTGGAAAATATAGTAGCAAAGATATTATTCGCTTTCCTATTCCTATTGAATAGTATGGATTTACATTACAGCCTGGATTTTTTATAGCATTTTCTTCAGCCAATGCTATACATTCAGCAGAGAATGTTGCTAACCATGCACCAATATCTGACTTGTTCTGAATTTTTTCTTGCAGCACTTCTGTATCGGACGTTCCAAAATCATCCAAACATTCTGTTTCATCTTCTTGAACTTTATTAACTTCACATGGAACAGTATTCTGTGTGACAACTGCATGTCTTGAAACAATATTCTGCATAAGACGGATTATTATTTTTTGTATTTTGTATTTAATAAACATTTCACTATTCATTAGAATAATGGCACATTTCGCTATCTCTTGAAATTCATCAAAATTTGAAATTTTTGTGAGAAATGCCACAATTGTAATATAAAATAAACGTGCTTGAGGATGAATAATTTTCAATTCTTTCCACCTTGAAATCATGTGAATGAAATGCGATATGTCTAAACGTAAAAATGTAGGTGGCAGATTTTTCGATTTTCCATTCAAGCATATGAAACACTCAGACAAATAGTCTTGTAAATTTTTGCATTGACAAAATGCTCTGACAATAGCTCCTATTAAAGCCCTGTCAAAATCGCAAACTACTTGTTTCGGCAATGGGAAATTTGATTTGTGTTTCATGCCAATTCTTATGATCTCTACTAACCAAAAATGAATATTGTTTGTATTTTGAGACGCGCTTAACATTTGAAATACTGGCATATAGGATGTATCAGTTTTTGTAACGATCTGATAGAGATAAATGTGGGATGATAATTCTCCTGATGGCTTTTTTAATTTTTTTACTAAAGATCTTGTTCCATCTATGCAAATGTATTTTGAATTTTGAACATAAATGGCCATTTGTTCCAGTGTCCAATAATGTACATAAAATGGATCTAACCCAATCGCGTGTATTTGTCCTGCATGCCGATTATACTTCATATATTGTAAATTTTGAACTGCATCGGAAGTAGTAAGTCCTAGATCAATTTTTTCACGTTCTTGCTTTGCTTTTGAAAGTATCCGATTTTTAGGTAAATGCGCAGGTTCCGAATCGCCGAATTCCATTATTTTATTTGCTTCATTTCGGCGCCAAATACATGGTAGAATATTTCCTTCAACCATTTTATTTGCAATTTCGATTCTTCGTTTTCCTTTTAAATTTCGCTTTTTTTTGTGTTTTATGGAAGCGTTGAAATTTTCGATAATGCATTCCATAACGATATCTTTTGATGGTATTGGCTTATTTGCAATCATACCGGAAAAACTACAATTGCATTCCGAACAAGCGGCAACAACTTTTAAAAAAATCCCAGAATCGGACATTTTGCATCATTTGAATGATAAAGCACATGGTATACGTATTTGCTGCCATAATTGTTCGAATAAAACATCAGTCCAAATTTTTCGGAATAATATATTATAACTTCTTTCTGATAATTTTTTATCCGAATATTCTACTTCCTCAGGACCCATTGCTAACCATGTTTTAAATGGCAGAATCAATTGCAATTCTATTCTTTCATCGCTGTAAGAATCACGTAATGTACTTTCTTCTGAGATATTTAAAATAGAAGTTGAAAGCTTTTCGATATTATGATAATTGAGAAATTTACTCCAAACTTCATATCTGTTTCCCTGTAAAATAGTATAAATATATTTTGGTGACAATTTTTTTCCCAGTTTCATTTTTTTAAATTATTGCTAAGCTCTTCATATATATTTGAACTGGGTACAACAGGTTTTCCATTAGAATCCGAAAGAATCTTATATTTTTGTGATAAAATTATATTTAAAAGTTGCAATGTATGTTGCGCCATATTTTATATTAATATTCTACGAAACGCTTCAATGAAATCGTTAATTGTTAATATCGTTAATTGTTATATATGAAAGAGGCAACTTGTATTTATTACGCTAATTTCGCATGATACGCTTCAGCCTAGTGCAGCGCTTTATTTTTGCTGGCAAGCTAGGAGGACGAATGCGGTACCAAGAAGACAGCACGAGTGGAGTACAAGTAGGGAGTACAAGTGGGGATAGCACGAGTGAGGATAGTGCGAGTGGGGATAGCGCGAGTGGGGATAGCACGAGTGGGGATAGCGCGAGTAGCGATAGCTCGAGTAAGGATAATATGGAAGATGGCATGAATAGAGATCAAGATATCTGAAGCATAGTTGGATTTTTCGCACTCGTCCTCCTAGCTTGCCAACAAAAATAAAGCGCTGCACTAGGTTGAAGCGTATCATGCGAAATTAGCATAATAAATACAAGTTGCCTCTTTCATATATAACAATTAACGCAAAGGGCCGCGCTCAAGAGTAAAGTGCCCTTCATATCGTTGTGCTGACGAAACCGACGGTTGTGCCAACTTGTGCTAGGCTAGCACAACTCAGATATGCAGTATTATGAACATCCAATAACTACAAATCCGAATTTTTAACAAAAAATGCGTGCGCGAAGGGCCGCGCTCAAGAGTAAAGTGCCCTTCATATCGTTGTGCTGGCGAAATCGATGGTTGTGCCAACTTGTGCTAGGCTAGCACAACTCAGATATGCAGTATTATGAACATCCAATAACTACAAATCCAAATTTTTAACAAAAAATGCGTGCACGAAGGACCGCGCTCAAGAGTAAAGTGCCCTTTATATCGTTGTGCTGACGAAAGTTATGGTTGTGCCAACTTGTGCTAGGCTAGCACAACTCAGATATGCAGTATTATGGACATCCAATAACTACAAATCCGAATTTTTAACAAAAAATGCGTGCGCGAAGGGCCGCGCTCAAGAGTAAAGTGCCCTTCATATCGTTCTGCTGACGAAATCGACGATTGTGCCGATTTGTGCTAAGCGAATATATATTAGATATGCATTTGCATACTCTTTAGATGACTGATATAAGAATAAATGTCATTTATATATTTTTTTTCTCAAATCTATTTTTTATCATAACTTCTATTGTTATTATTTTTTAAAGATAATATTTTGACACAATGTTAGCACAACCTAGCATAACCTAGCACAATCGAGAAAATTAAAAAAATCGCAAAGTGTGGGGCTAGCCTAAAATGTCGTTTTTTTCCATTTTTTATGACATTTTTCACATTACGGTTTTAAAATTCGAGCACAATGTAGCACAAACCTAGCACAATTCAGCACAACTCTCAAAATAAGTTATTTCTAAAAGTGGGGGGCTAACTTCTAATAGGTCATATCATTCCCATTACACAAACATATAACAATCGTTTTTCGGTAATGTAAACCAGGATTATGCCGTAGATTTCAAGATTACGTCTACATGAATTGTTTACGTGTAATCTGTGTAATGTTTATATTTTTTTCTATATGCAATTATAGATAATGTAAACTATAAATTGGTAAACTATACAAGCTATTGTAAATTATATTGTCAATGTAAAATACAAAAGAATAACCAAATTATATAATAATTATCATATACATATCCAATACAAATATTAATTATAAATGTAATGCGCTTAAAAAAAGTAAAGAATTGTATAAAATTTTTATTTTATTATAGTATATTGATAGAAGTAATTATGAAATTAAAAATGTAACCGGAGAACTTTTATTTAATTTTCGTAGCACTATAAAAAGCTGTTACAGTTAATTCAAATAAATTTCTAATTAAATTTTGAAATATAAACGGAAATGTTGAGCATAAATGTTATTTCCAATTCAATTTTGCACGATAGCCATAGATTGTTTATTGTCTACATAGATATCATCATATAAATTTTTTACATTATCTGCGTGGACGTAGACGCAGATAGATTATTATAATTTATGCGTAGATGCACAATTCTGATATAAACAGATTTCAGAGATTTCATATCATTTGTCGTGTAATCCTTAACTGGGCGCGTCGTGGCACTGAGTGCCGCAAAATTCGTTTTTCTGAAAAATCATTGATAATAAGGTTTTTTTCTATTACCGATTTTTTGTATTCCTGATTTAATATCTCAACCAAACAGCGCAACTGTCGTATTTTTCCTATAGCCTTTTATCCACTTTAAAATCAGTGAGACACGTTTTGCAATATGGAGTGCCGCGCGCGCCTCAGAACGTAAATAAAATCTTGGTTATATAAATAATTATAATAATGCGAGATGTTGAACTATTCCTCATATTAACTTATTTTTAACTTGTTTTTACTCGCATTAATGCTTGCAAATATCTCTTTAAGTTAGAGTTAGTTGTATTTTAGAAAACTCAAACAATACGAATTTTGAAACAATTTTAGAGACCTAAATCCAAATCCTGTTCTAAATTTCCTATTATAAATATAAAATCTCAAAAATATCCTAAATTGAGAGATATTCTGTAAATACTTGGAGAGATGGAACAAGATAACACAAGAAGAAATAGTTGATTTTAGTTGATTTTATTTTATTTTTTTCTTATTTTAGTTGATTTTAATAGTTTATTTTATAGCATTGTCTTATAAGAACATTATTATTATTTTTCTATGTTCGATTTTAAATTGATGTCTTTATTTTTAAAATAATTATTCTTATTTTTAATTTTCTACTTACATTTAACTAAACTTTTATTTTTATAAGAAAGTAAACACAAAATTTTAATATTATAATTAAGTTTTAATATTATATTTGATTATAAATATATTTTACTTGTTTCTATGACAATTATCCAATTATTTATCCAATTATTATAACTCCCAAATAATAAATTTGTGATGTGGCACTCAGTGCCGTAACAGTGCGCCCAGTAACGTTCAACCGGGAGGCGTGCCCGGTTAAGGATTAATAAAATAAAAATAGTGACACATTATAATAGTAATATATAAATTAAATTCAGTATAATTAAATTCAAATTTTGAATGAAAAGTTTAAATTTTATTAAGTCTCGTCGTGTTAACGCCGTGTTAACATTGACTCTTAGTTTTTTTTTTTATTTAAAAAAAGTCGTATTAAATCAAATCGAATTTATTGTTGCCTCTTTTCCACGATGCCAATTGATTCTCTCGATATCTCGATATGTATGAGCAACGAAAACGAATGTCATTGTGCATTGATAGTTAGGCTTATCGATTTATTAAGAGAAGTTATTATTTAGGAATGACTTCTGAAAGAAGAAAATTGTAATAAGGATTTATTACAACAGGGTTGTACCATACATCCCTCCTAAAAATTATAAAATTAAATAAATGGCACGCGCGTAGCGCGTAGCGCGTAGCATGTCATTTTCATATAATTTCACGTATTTTCCACATACACGAAATCTCACTCTCAGAAATCAAATGGAAATCAACGAAGCGAAGGTTGATGACGAAATTTTTGCGTTTGCGCATAGCAACGCGGGAACGCTGTAAATAGTACGTTCTAATTTCTTCGTAGCGACGACAGTATTTTCTGTTTACGCTGACTACTTCTACGTGATGCAACAAAATCGATATATTCATGCCACTCCCTAGCAAAATACGAAGTCAGAATATCCTTGTGGTGACGACACATCGCGTTTACGGAACCGCGTTAAGGCCCTAGTCACCGCGACCATATTGGAATCGTGATATCATAGGTGAGAAATGACACAATAAAGTTTATGATGATAGTTTTGCAAATAACGAAGTAAATATAATAAATCATATTAAAAAGACAAATGTGAAACCCTAAACATTAAATTATTTTAATAAGTTTTCAGTATTTTCTACTTTTATTTATACAATATATAGAAATTTAAACTATAATGTTAATTTAAACTATAATGTAAGAAAATTTTACGTATGTGTGTGTGTGTGTGTGTGTGTGTGTGTGTGTGTGTGTGTGTGTGTGTGTGTGTGTGTGTGTGTACACGTTATATATATATACACATATACACACACACACACACACACACACACATATATATATATATACACGTTATATATAGAGAGAGAGAGAGAGAGAGAGAGAGAGAATATTATATTTATTAAATTTAGACTATAATTTAGAGTATTATATATTTAAGTATCATATATATCAATTTATTAATAGGCAAATATTTAATATTAGCCATTATTTTATATCATCATGTTAATGTTCATTTTTTATGTTATGTTTATCACATTTATTTTGTAAAATCATTTTTTTATATATTACATCATTTATAGTATTAATATTATTATTTAAATTATAATAAAAAAATCTTTCAAATGTTCATAAATAACACTAATAATTCACATAATAATATAAAATATCATGACTTAAAGAGAAAAGCGTACAGCCAATTTCTAATTTAAGATTTTAAATAGAAATAATATAAAATAATATATTGAAGCATGCAGATATGATAACATTATTGACTATCGAACAATCTTAATAATCAAATAATAATTAATCTTAATATATGTAGTATATGCACATTTATAACTAATATTAAGTTATTATTATTTCTATATTATGGTTTCTATTACAGATTCTGTAAAATTTTATAGCAAAAATATATAATATTTTATTTAAAAAATTTGAAAGTAAGCAATACATTTATAATAACTTAAAGAAAATTTCATTTAAAACGTGTAAATTTTACGGAGCACATTATAAAAATATTATACAGAGTGTATAAAAAGTATCGGAACGGCCAAATATCTCGAAAACTAAACATTTTAGAAAAAAAATGTTTCAGAAAAGTTGTAGGATTTCAAAAGATCTATTTATCTGATCTTATCGACAGCAACTATGTATTTTTTTTATACGTAGAATTTATCTTATTAGTCTGTACATAAAAATATTAAGATATAGTTGCCAAAAAATGAATAATTTACGAGATATTTCAAATTTTATGTCACGTATCAAATTCAAATCTTATAACTCAGAAAATGTTTAATGAAAAGATAATCATAGTATTTAAGGCCCCTGACTACTCACCGCGACTACATTGGAATCGTAACGTCATAGGCGAGAAATGATACAATAAAGTTTATGACGGTAGTTTTGCAAATAAAGAAATATTTGACTAAAATAATACCTGATATAGCTTTAAGACATTTGTAAAAATAGGCGGCTGCTATTCTTTCCTTTCCTGATAGTCAATAAATAGCTGTAAAAGGCACGTGAAATGAAGCTTGTTCAGGCAGGAACACACAGAGATAGACAGCTGTTGGAAGAAGTGGAAAAATGCTTTCACATATAATGTCCGACGATAATTTTAGCTGCCGCCCATTTTTACGACTTTAGTAAGTACGAAACAAGTCATATCTGTACGATTAAGCACACAATAATGAAAATAGTCGTTATAAAAAATTTCATTGTCCGCATGTCATTTGTATAAAGATGAAACAAGCACAAGGATAAGATGAACAAGGATGTGAGTTTCTATTTTTTATTACGACGGTACGTCGCTATCGTCAACGCGGAGTTCTTCGCTGAGTAGTCAGAAGCCTTAAATGCAATCTGCCAATAATAACATATAACAGTGCATTCTTGCGTAAACAATATGTGTCATGATAAAGGGAAATCTTAGATCTGTGTGCGATCGCAACAAAATATATCAATTGGATGTATTATTTCAATTATTATTTTATTTCGCTCGGATTGTAAAACTTTGCCCTTTCTCGTAGGGCAATAATATTACCTAGCGACACACTATAAAAAATTAAAAAATTGTTTATATCAATGCGCGGAATTAGTTGCTCTTTTCAGTCCGATTTTGAAGATGACGCCTACTGCCCCCCCATTATCGCTCGAAGAGCGATACTATACTTCCGGTTCCGTTGAGGCGTTTGCCATTTTGAGCTATCTCAAAAAATGGTAAAAGCACCTCTTGGAGGTACATTGAAAAGACTATACTTCCGGTTCCGTTGAGATACAAACAATTTGAAAAGAGGTACAAACGGGTATAAACGATGCTCTTTCGAATGGCATTGGTCGTTTTGAGCTACCTCGAAAAATAGCGAAAATATCTTTTGAATGTATTTTGAAAAGACTATACTTCCAGTTCCGTTGAGGTACAAACGATTTGAAAAGAGATATAAACGGGTACAAACGATTCTCTTTCGAATGCCGTTGATCGTTTTTCGATATCTTGCAAAATTACTTAGTTCCATGCGAAAGAGTTATCCTAAAACTGAAAAACGCTGTATCTCCGAACCCTTTGAGGTACAAACGAAAAGAATGGAGGTACAAACGGGTACGAACGATTCTCTTTCGAATGCCGTTGGTCGTTTTCAAATATCTTAAAATTGGTCGCTGGCGATTTTTTCACCCTCTCATAACTTTTTAACCCGTGAGGTACAAACGAAATAAAAAGTGGTACAAACAGATACAAACAAGGTACAAACCTATGGTATAAACAATTTTTTAATTTTTTAAAGTTGATCGCTAGGTTCACATCGGTAATAATATTTATATTTAAAATAAAGCTAATGCATTCTTAATGTATACGAGGAGTAATATGTGTATCTATATTGAACAATTAAGATATATTTCGAAATTCTCTCTTCTGTCCATGTTTAAGTAAATATATGCTGCAAATCATAAAACAAACGCAATATTGAAAATAAGATATATAATATGTAATATAAATCATTTTAAGTAAACAATCCAATTCTAAAGATTTTTCCGAATCATCAATTGGCGCTTCTTAAAATATCCGTTAGTAACAAAAACAATCGAGATCTTTTAGTCTGGCGCAATTTATTGCAATTGGATGGACAAAGTTTGCTCGGATTTGGAGCAGCATATATGTTATTGATCCGGAGGCAAGTATATGGGACGTTCTCTTTGACATATGCTACGTGCACATAAAACTACATCTATATTTCCTCCATGTTTAATAACGCAAAACATGTTCTCTGAAAACATTATGATAGATGGAAAAAGAGAAATAGATGATCTCTTGTTGCTTTACTGCAAATATCTGAATTAAATATATTCGCTAAAAGATATTTGCTTGCCGTCTATTTATTTATGAATATATCATGAATGCAATTGTTCAACCTATTTTCCTTAGGCTTCTCTACATTATAAAGATGTAATTCATCAAACGATATCAATCATGGCACTAATGATGAAATTAATAATATACATATAATATACAGATAGCATTAGTAATATTTTATTAATAGAATAAACTAAAATAAATTTATAAACAATTATAATAAATTCACTGTGCTTTTATCTCAAAGTAAATAGAGCTCATTAACATAACATAATTAATGTTATATAACTTATGCCATATTAATTAATATATCAATTTAAACTAAAAATTCATATAAAGAATTATTTAATCTGTAAGTTAATATGCATGATTATTTACTTGTTCTAAAAGTGTATTAAATGTTTATAATAATATAAGTCAAAGAAAAATTACTACAGAAAAAATTTTTTATGTGTGTAAAAAAACCTATTCAGTACTTAATATTGTACAATACTATTCAGTACTTAAAAAAAAAAAAAACCAATCAACTTCATATTATATTTCACAAAAATCCATAACATTTACCGACTGTTTTCTTTAGAAAATCGTAAATTATTATTTAGCAAAATGCAATGTTACCTTTTTTTTAAAAAAAATACCGTTCTAATTTACAATATTAATAGTGGAAATAACTGGTATAAAAAATTTACAATAAATATTGCTAATATAAATAAATTTAAAAAAATGTTAATCTTCTCTGATTAATATTATAACTACTTGCATTAAAATCTTTCTCCGGTAGAAATAAAAAAAAGACGAAATCTTACATGCAATTAAACATAAAAAGATTTAAAAATAATAAAAACAAAAAGATTTGTCTAATAGAGTTACTTTATTTGCGCAAATGTGTGAACCGTCGTCATCGGTCACTGGTAAATCGATGCTGTCGCGATAAAATTCTATAGTGTTTATCATACTTAATCGTTCACGGTCATAATTAGTATCAGTTACGTACAATTTTACACAGAGAGAGGAGGGGCAGGGAGGGAGGAAGAAAGAGAGAGAGGGTGGGAAGAAGAGAGGGAGAAGATAGGGGAGAGAGAGAGGGGGGATAGAAAGAGAAGGACAGAAAAGAGAAGATAGATAAAGGGGGAGGAGGAAAGAAAAGAGGGAAAAGAGACGAGATAAAGAACGGAGAGATAGATAGAGAGGAAGAGAATGAGGAAGGAAGAAAAAGGGGAGAAGGGAGAGAAAGAGTGAAGAGGGAGAGGAGTAGAAAGGTGTGGAAGAAAAAGAGTAGGAGAAGATGGAAAGAGGGAGGGGAAGAAAGGAGAAAAGAAAGGGGAGTGGGAGAGGGAGTGACGGAGGGAAGAGAGGGGGAGAAGGGGGAAACGGTTGAGAGGGGGAGGGGAGAGGAAGCGAGTAGGGGAGGGGAAAGACAGAAAGAGAGAAAGAGAGGGCAGAGGGGAAGGGAGGAAAGGAGGGAAAGAGAGGGGAGAGAGAGAAAAAGGGAAGGAGAAACGGTGAGAGAGGGGTAGAGGGAGAGGGGAGGGGTGAAGGAGGAAGGGAGAAGGGATAGAGGGAGAGGGGGTGGGCGCGCGCGAGAGAGAGAGAGGGGGGGGTATTAATGAAAAGCAAGATGCGCATGTAGTAACATTCACCGTTATGGATAAGTTTGAACGTTAAATAAAATGTGCCATAAGCACGATTTGACAGTCGACATGCCGCAAAAGTCACGAGTAAATGGCAAAAATGACTATCCGTTTTGTCATGAAAAACAAACGGATAGGAGAAAAAGCCCGAGTGAGCGAATTAGCAACATCGTCGGAATAATGATGTCAAGTTTGCGTTCAGAAATGTGTGTCCTGATCTTTTGTAGCTTGTGTTATCAACTGATCGTGAGGATATATGTGTGTGTGTGTGTGTGTGTGTGTGTGTGTGTGTGTGTGTGTGTGTGTGTGTGTGTGTGTGTGTGTGTGTGTGTGTGTGTGTGTGTGTGTGTAATATATATATATATATATATTCCCCTTATCCCTTCTTATTTGGATTGGAACACTTCCAAATAAGAAGGGAGGGTGTGCGTCACGGCGGGACCTGATCATGCATCGTCGTGAAAATTCACAATTATTATTTTTGCAAAAAATATCACCTCAACCAAGAATCGAACCTGGATCTTCTGCTTACGGGCAGACATCTTATCGTTTCGAGCACAGAGGCATGTGATGATATTTATTGCAATAACGTGTTTAAAACAACACAATAAACAATCCAACATCATATACATAATACATATATTACACACACACACACACACACACACACACACATACACACACACACACACACACACAAAATACATATAAATTAATAATAGTATCATCTTATGTCCCCCTTCGAGCTCCACAACTTTTGTTTGAAATATTTGTTCGTTTTTCAATTTTTCTTATTCGTATTTTCTTACGTATTTTTCGACATATTTTGATGTAAAAGTTAAAATGGGACACCTTGTGCGTATGCGTATGCGTGTATGTGCACACGCGCGGCGTGCGTGCGTGCGTGCGTGCGTGCGTGCGTGTGTGTGTGTGTGTGTGTGTGTGTGTGTGTGTGTGTGTGTGTGTGTGTGTGTGTGTGTGTACATATGAATGTATGTATGTATGCATTCGTATGTATGTATGTATAGTACGTATGTCGTATGTATGTATGTATAGTATTCGCTCGATCCTACAGTGGCCCTGACTTATCGGCTTGATTTCGATTATCGACCGCAGGGTCGATAAGATTTAATGATAAATACGTGCGCATCGAACCAACACATTAGCAATAATCTAGAATAATAAAAAAAATAATAAACACACTAATTCTTTTTATTTGTTCCATCTTTCTTCTCTCTTCCTCTAATTTAGAAAGAAATGCATAAACTATATTTTCATGGTTATATTGTTCGTTCGTACCGATTTTTATCTATATATAAACATATATTTCGTAACATGTTGTGCTTCGAATTATAAATTATGCTAAGTAATTGGTCGAATATTTTTCTCGTACAATTACTTGCAATTATAATTCATGCACTTATAAATGTTTCTAAATTATTACTAATATATCCCTTTTGATAAGCGCAATAACGGGAGCGTATTACACATCATTACTTGATAAGCTGAAGACAGAAATTGCAAAAAAACGATCGCATTTGAAGAAGAAGAAAGTACTGTTCCATCAAGACAACGCAGCTGCTCACACTTCGGCGGTCGCCATGGCCAAAATTCATGAACTGCACGAATTGGTTGACCGTATTCACCAGATCTGGCCCTCAGCGACTTTTTCCTGTTTCCTAAGCTTAAAATTTCGCTTGGAGGACAGAGATTTTCATCGAACGAGGAGGTCATCGCATACGTAAACGCCTATTTTGCGGAGCAAGACGCCAACTACTATTTGGAGGAGTTAAAGAGGTTAGAGTATCGATGGGAAAAGTATATCGACTTAAAAGGAGATTATGTTGAAAAATAAAACTATATTTGATCGAAAAAATACTTGTTTCTATGTTAGACTCAAAACTTTTCAGACTACTCTCGTATATATACACACGGGCGCGTGTGCATGCGTGCGTATGTGTGCGTGTAATCTTTATTATTTTTTTATGTCCTTTGTCTATGCATATACTTATGAGGTAAGCATATAAAAAATTAAAAATTAGGCCATTTATGTTCGAGTTATTTCCATACTTGCGCGATTTTAGTTAATTAAAACTTCTACCACCGATTCTCTATCTCTTAGCGCGTGCATACGATTAGTTTTAGTAATCTCCAAAAGCGCCGCATTAGCCTAAGTTGCTACGAAAACCGCTTTCACCAAAACTCGTAATTGTACCACTATATATAATTATAAGTTATTGGCGTATGTTCATTATTTCGTACGTCTCCTGTATTTCTAAATTTTCGCAATTAATTTACTCAAATTTGCATTGTTATTATCATATATTTATTATACTTATATACGCAGAAATTTTCCTGCGTGTGAATTGTATTCCTGCGCAGATGAACTGTCGATACGATTGACATAGAATGGTACGTACTGAATTCGATTAAGTGTAACGATAATTACATCGTGCACGCTTGCCACAGAAATAATCTTATATATTGGAGCCTCTCTGAAAGGAGCTATTCTTTGTTCTATTTACCGCTTATAGGTATTTATTTGCTTCATACATGCAGTTAATAAAGTTGGCTCTAATAAACTCGTTTATTTACTGGAAATAAAGAGAGAAGTCTCAAGAGAGAAGTTTAAAGTATTTCCTCTTTCTCTTTCAGTTTATTGTTTAAAAATTACGGCACAACTCGAAAGTTATGTAATATGTACAAAGCTAGGATACAAATTTCCGCATGAATGCTATGCTAATATAATTAATATTTATGGTATTAATGTAAGATTGATTTTTTTATAACTACCATTTGCAATCGATTATTGATGGTGTATTTTGAAATATTGCAGATAGATAGTGACCGGATTAGACTAATGTCACGCATTGTGACTAACACGACTAATTAAAAATTTTCAACAGTAGCTTAAGTTCAATCGATTTAAAATACAGCTATTTATAATTGTTAAAGTAAGAAAAGATGAAAAGAAAACGACATTGGGAGGATAAATTTTGATAATTCACGGATATGTAAGACGGCATATTAGAAATTTGAAATGATCTTTTATTTCATGAAGCGAGATTATTTCGATGACCTTGAGCCGGACACGTTTTCTCACGCCTATGTACATATATGTCATGTATTGGGATCCACCTGCCAATCTAGTTAATATTCCGAATACATACTGGCAGTGCAAAGCATAACTAGGTACTTTCTCAATTACGGGTTTTTTTAAATCAGAATTTGACTTTTTGTGCAAATTGCGATACAAGATTTGCGAGAGATAAAAATTAAAAATTAAAAATATTTTAAAAATTAAAAATATATATGAATTAAGCGAGTAAAGTACTTTATTCTTTATCTAATATTAAACATGCTTTATGTTTACAGAATTTTCGTTGGATAATTTTATACATATATCATATGCCAATACATTTTTAAGTAAAGATGACAATAAAACTCGAGAAACTTCAGTAAATATGATCCGTTCTTATCTTAACTATTTTTTGCATTAAGATATATTATAATAGAATATCTTTTTTATTTTTGCTTTTTCTTTTCGGTGGATCTTCTTTCTTTTTTCACAGAGAGAACAATTCTCTATAAGCTGTTCTCTAGATTTTTGACAAAATATAATTATTTCATTAAATTCAAAAAAGTCATTTAAAATACTTGCAATGCCCCCTCCCTCTCTCTCTCTCTCTCTCTCTCTCTCTCTCTCTCTATTTCTTTCACAAAATCTATAGAAATGTCGTTAGAAATCTACGAATATTTTATACATTTATGAATTGCTCTAACATCACGTAGACGCAAATGTTGATTTGACACGCAACGCGTGTCAATGTTTTGCATTTTTCAGTCTATTCTTCTTTTTCCTATATTCTAAGTCCTTATCGTAGCATTTTATTTTCCTCCAGAATCTTCCCAGTCAGGTCACCGTCATCGATCCACGGAAAACCACTACTATCGTCGCCGATCCCGCTACTATCTTCCGTTTTTCATTTCTCCAATGTGTGATGGGGATACCAAAGTTTACTGGCGAACAGGGACGCGAAACGTATAAAACTTTATCAACAATAAACAGTGTTAGGTTCGCGAATACGATAAATTACAATTGCATTGTCTCTTATTATTTATTACATTTGGACACAGCGTTTCTTAAATTTAATGACATATAATTTGTGATTGATAATATTAATATTAATATTAATATTAATATTAATATTAATAAACTTTTAGAGGCTTTGGATAATTTCATGTTTTGTATTGATTTTTAGAATAAAGTATTATACATACGAGTATTCGATATCTAAAATTAAATACAGCCGCATCTTTTTATTAAATCTTTTTGTTTTTTTTTTATTTTTTTATTTTAAATTAATAATAATACACATACATTAATTTTATAAAAAATGATTGATTGCTAAACTTAGTGTAAGAAATCGCATTTGATTGAGAGTTTGAATATTAATTTGAACAGTTACGTCGACAACAATGATAAAGATATCCTTCAAAAATAGTCGGTTAAGTCATTCTCTCTATCTATAAAAAGTTGATATCATTGGTTCCGCATTGATTTCTTCGACAGTACGTACGATAATAACAGTATAGGAAGACGTGATGTGCATAATATATGAGCCACGCTGTATAGAAATTTATTTCATGAAACATGACATCTTTATTTTTATCCTACTACAGATTACATTTAATATTTCTTGATTGATACTGGCATCTTTTATTTATCATATGATATACAAAATGTTTTTGCATAATCATTTAAATGCAAAATAAACAATCATCAAAATAAACAAACAATTATCAAAATAAAAGAGAGAATAATGTGAGATTTTATTAAGTTCAGGAATGGTAACAAAATTAAAAAGTATTACAATATAACGCACGCGAAACTAAAAAAACTGACTTGCTTCTCTTTTTTTTTCGCAACTATTGTTTTTCTCTCTCTCCTCTCACCGCCATCTACCATTCGTGATCGTTATCTCGCGGATGTCTCGCGAGTTATTACCTAAACGCATATGGCATGAAAGAGAGCACTGAACTTGCTACAATAATGATAAAAACATTGTAAGAATGAACTTTAAATGAGAAAATATTGCATGTATTTAATTTATTAGATGTAATGTTTTAACACACACACACACACACACACACACACACACACACACACACACACACAGCAGCAGCAGCAGCAGCAGCAGCAGCAGCAGCAGCAGCAGCAGCAGCAACACACAAGTCTATATATGTAATATATTAGAAAAGATGCGTTTAGAATGCGTTTATTAAAGTGCATTTACAATATTTTTCAAAGTACTCTTGATATTCCAACATAAACTTGTAAAGTTATAAAGAGGATTTATCAAAGATGATTTGTATACACTAAACAAAGCAATAACAAAACTTAGTGATTGTTATGCATTTAAAAAGAGCAAAGTATCTTTGAATACTTGATCACGCCTATAAATATGGAAATATCTTGCATTTTACAATACTGTTGCGTTTGTTCCAAAAGTGTGAAATTTATATTATTGATAAAATTAAGTAATCAATTGTATCAATTTTATATTTTTATAACGCGAACGTAATAATACATATTTACATGAAATTTGAATAAAATAAATTTTTTTAAATGTAATATCGATGTTGAAAACTTTCGATATCGAGATAATTATGTATCAAAGTTGCATAGTTTATTTTAAGAAAGTGAACAATGATAGTGCGGACGGACACTTGAGTTACTTTCGTATTGAAAGTTTTAGACCTTCGCACCCTTCGTAATCTTTTTTATCCTTACGCAGCGAGCTACCCCTTCAAGTCACTGATTTAAAGTCTCCATTCGATGAACGAAGTGAAAGGTCTGCGCTCAGGCTCCTTGAAAGAATCAATCTCCGCTTTTTCTTTTTTCCTCTTTCGAGCTTTGCCGACTAATGAGAAACCCGGTTGCATCCTAAGAATCATTGGTCTCGTTTCTTGCAGCAGTATCGGTTTGAACATCCAACTGGTTTCACCGCAACTAAGGAATATAATCGGGCTAGATTTAATCCGATCTAATTTGAATCTGTCCTCCCATTCTTGATAAATAATTATAACGTGTAATAAAAAGCAATCGAATTGTTGTGTATTAATTTTTTATTCAAGTCTATTACAACTTTGATCGTATGATTTTTATTGTTAAGTAATTGTTTAAATAATGCAACGATTACTTAAAGAATGATCATTTAAAGAGCGCGATTTGTTCATTATTCAAGAGGACTACCATATCATATCGTATATTTTAAGTTTGCGCATAGCCACATTCTTTATTCTTTAAACGATCTCATCTTGTTACGACTACATGCGTTAGTTACTTTCAACAGCGAAATAGTAAGAGCAGTCAAGCGTAAGTTATGTAAGTCAAGTCATGTAAAATTAAACGCGGTTTCATTTCCTTTATAATTTGTAGTACGGATTGCAATGAGACTGAAGCTAGCAGCCACTTCCAGCAGCCAGATCTGAAAAGCCAAAGGTGAATATGGTGATGCGTGGCCCGATTATAACATACATTTTACGATGTATTCGCAAAGAATATTCATTGAAAATAATAACACGTAATAGAGGATAAAGAAGACAAGGTTAAGTTAAAAATATTGAAAATAATAATAACAATACATTATAAAACATGTGCATACATAATATAAACGGTACAAAAATGTTAACATCATTCCCACACCCATGATGCTAGAATTCTAGAAAATTTTTAGAATGTATGCTGGGACATTTTTAGAATGTATGCTGAGAAAACCGAAACACTTTGTATTATTGAGCAACACGCATCCATTGTTTATTTAAAAAACTTTAAACAAATAGCAGCCAGATCGCGCACAAGTCACATGCATGATGCTAGACTTTTGGATAAAATACTACAATGTTGTGCGGGATATAGGGAAACTATTTGCTAAAACATCTTGTGATCTTAAAAAAAAATTATAAAAATTATAAATAAAACAACTCGAAGCAGTTGGCCCAGGATCCGATAATAGAATCATGTATTTGTTTACATGATTATTTGTATTGTTGATTTGTATCATGATTTTGTATCGTTTATATTATGTATATATTTTATAATGTATTGTTATTATTATTTTCAATATTTTTAACTTAATCTTGTCTTCTTTATTATTGTCTATTACGTATTATTATTTTCAATGAATTTTCTTTGCGAATACGTCGTAAAATGCATGTTATAATTGGGGCCACGCACAACCATATTCACCCCTAACGAATCTGGAAGTGGCTGCCAACTTTAACCTTATCAGATTGTATCTATAAAGCGTGAACGTTAGAGAAACCTTCGATTGTTTAAGAGAGCCGGTATTCTTGATTGACGTTCAATATCAATGATTTAACGCGTTGATCCTTTATTCATCAATTATATATAATGCTTAACAATTACATATTCAATACTTGTATGTAATCAATATATGTATAAAAATATTTTCAAATAAATCTATTATAGAAATTAAGTTTTTTTTTTGAGTTAAATGCATTTTCATTAACAACACATTAATAATTATTTCTTTTTAAATCAAAATTAATATAATATTTAATTTAACTAATAAGAATCAAACGCAGATACTAGTGCGTAAGTTTTTTTTAAGAGAAAGTTAATTTATTACAATAATATTTTCTCCATACATTGAAACATTTCGACTCTTCTTTGAGCGAATACATACATAGAAATTAGTTAAAATGCAACATAGAAAAATGAATAAACGATAAAGAGCGGATATACAAAGGAAATCGTCAAATTTTTATGATGTTATCACATTATCATGTGACCAACAATGTTAGTAGAAATCAATCTATTAGAAGTTAGCCCCCCACTTTTAGAAATAACTTATTTTGAGAGTTGTGCTAGGTTTGTGCTACATTGTGCTCGAATTTTAAAATCGTAATGTGAAAAATGTCATAAAAAATGAAAAAAAACGATATTTTAGGCTAGCCTCCCACTTTGCGATTTTTTTAATTTTCTCGATTGTGCTAGGTTGTGCAAGGTTGTGCTAACATTGTGCCAAAATATTATCTTTAAAAAATAATAACAATAGAAGTTATGATAAAAAATAAATTTGGAAAAAAAATATATAAATGACATTTATTCTTGTATCAGTCATCTAAAGAGCATACAAATGCATATCTAACATATACTCGCTTAGCACAACAAGTCAGCACAACCGTCGGTTTCGTCAGCACAACGATATAAAGGGAACTTTACTCTTGAACGCGGTCCTTTGTGCACGCATTTTATGTTAAAATTCGGGTTTGTAATTACTCGATGTTGATAATACTGCATATCTAAGTTGTGCTAGCCTAGCACAAGTCGGCACAACTGTTGGTTTCGTCAGCACAATGATATGAAGGGCACTTTATTCTTGAACGCGGCCCTTCTCGCATGCATTTTATGTTAAAAATTCGGGTTTGTAGTTAATGAATGTTGATAATACTACATATCTGAATTGTGCTAGCACAAGTCGGCACAATGATATGAAGAGCACTTTACTCTTGAGGAATAACAAAGATCGCAATTAAGAGATGTACATTAAGACATAAGATAATAAAGCTGGTCACGGCAAGACAAGAAGTGAGAATAAATTGAAATTATAAAATAAATAATAAATAATTAAAAATATGAATTTATCGACGACCAAAAACAAGGATAGTTGAACAAGTTGTTTGCAAAATAGTTATAATTTATTTTTAACAGAAACATAAGCATGATGTAAGTATTCCGTGTCCGTATAAATTAAAGCTGTTTTTTTGTTTTTTTATGAAGCACATTTTAGAGACGAGTCTCTTTCCAAATCTTTTTTCTAGAAAACATTTCTTATCAAGAATTTTAATCTCCTCTTAATTAAAATCATGATTATATCCCAGTCTATAATCTGCAATTACAGACAGAGTAGCGGTGTTTCTGTTAATGTGATTTCGATATTCAGAAATCCTTGTTTCAAGCTGCCTGAATGTTTGTCCGACATATGTCGCATTGCAGTCCTTACAAAATATTTTATACATCATGTTTCTGTTTTGTGGCGTTGAAAGGAGATCTTTGTGGACTCTGACTAATCCTCTAAGCTTGTTCTAAAAACGAATAAAAAAAAAATTAAAAAATTTTAAAAAAATCTTTGTTTTCAGACCTGTGATAGCCTTTTTTATTTTATCAGCAATTTTCGTTATGAACGGAATAATGAATCATGATATGTGTTTAAGATCTTGTGTTTTAAATGCTATATTTTTTTTCTCTTTATAAATCTTATTATATTTTGATGTTAAAAATTTTAATCGTAACTTAATTAAAATTAACTACAACTCTTATACGAAGATATTTGTTTGAAATTAAAAAAGAATAATTCTTATATAACATTTCGCAATTTAATTTCTAAAGCGACGACACGTTTAGAAAATAAAATTTTCCTCTCTCTTTCTTTGAATCAACTATATTGTTCACTTATATGTATCACTTATATTGTTTAAAATGATAATTCTTTTTCTATATTTTTTTTATGTATAATCTAAATTTTTTTTACATAATTTATTATTTTTTCTGAGAAAATATATTGTTCAAACATAAATTTTACATAATCTTTTGTATTAAATGTTTATTTACGTACTTTTACTAATTACTGTGAGTGAACAAACTCGCAATTATAAGACACGTCAAACTACAATCCGACTACGTCGGAATTTGCTGGCATAAACTTCTGGGCTTCTGGAGATTCGTGGGTACAACTTCAGGCTCAATTTCAAACTAACATTCTAATTCGCTAATACCTCGAATGCACATCACTTGTAAAAGGCGTAATATTCTCTGTGATTTGATATGGCGATCTAGCAGCTTTCGTGCTGATACATGATATTAACCCTTTGGGGATAGGACACTTGATCAGTTCTGCTAATTTCAATGCATTGGTTGCAAGTATCATTACAGTTTACTGATGATATACACATTGATTTGAAGGATTTGCTTTTGGAAAATTATTAGTTTAATAGCGCAAACATATGTTTTAATAATTGATTCTTCCTGATATATTTTATAACGTATACTACATGTAATATTTCAAAAACACTTTAAAAGGCCAATTATAAAGCTTTGTAAAACCAAGTTTTTTAAAATGGTTACATTGTAATTCTGCTGTGGCTGGTGACATAATTATTTGAATTTATTTCATATAGAAATTTAACACTTAAATCTTACTTGTCGAGAAATAGACATGATTTCTCTCATTTATTGTTTATTAACATATTTCGCCTAACACACACACACACACACACACACACACACACACACACATATATATATATATATATATATATTAATATATTGTTTATTATTAAACAATGTTACTAAAAAGCCATCCAGAATTCGGCCATGTCGACGACATTGATCGATTACCTAACCCCTCGTCATCCTGAGTTTGTCAATATCACCCATCAAACTGGGATTATATTTCCGTCAAGTGTATCGAAAATGAAAAGATCCGCATTCGTTAATTGCATCGACATTCATGCTCCGTCATTTTTCACAAACATAGAGAGAGAGAGAGAGAGAGAGAGAGAGAGAGAGAGAGAGAGAGAGAGAGAGAGACGTGGATACAAATACCTATCGAAAAAGATATTATGACAAAATTGCGAGATACTCTTTTTTTATTCTACTTTTTTCGTATATCGTTTTTCGATAAAAAGCTCTTCGAAGGGTACTTTAATATAAGCGACACACGGGCGATAAAAGGGTCGCAATTGTGAAGTTGATATCACGCCTGATATCTCTTATATCATGTTCGTCGTATGCAATGTCAAAAGCCGATTCAAAATCATCGCGGATGATTCCAAAGTTTTCGGACCAGACAATTTATGATGCTCTGTTTGCATCAAGAATTATATTTTCACGATATAACTGCGAGGGAAGGAAAAGAAGAAATCACGATCAAGAGAGAATGGATCCAAACGGAACTTTATTCCTTCCACTTGCCCGGTGGATAACGCTAGCGCGCAAATATACGACTGACGTAAAAATGATAGCTTGAAGCTCATGCGCCACATAAAATGCACGCCTGTCGCGAGCGCAATCACGAGGATGTATTACGGCTGTCGTATCGTTATTGGAACGTATAATAATGCGCGAGAGCGCGCTAACTTGAATCGAATGCGTGCGCACGTGCAAATACAACGCACATAGCCGATCACATAAAAACATGAAATGCGAGACACGTAGAATTAAGGATTATTGTTACTTCCATTTTCTGCAAATCTCGGTATGTGGGGCGAAAAAGAAATTCTGACGGAATTCCGATGCCACGTACTATCGAAAATCTCTCTCTCTTTCTCTCTCTCTCTCTCTCTCTCTCTCTCTCTATCTATCTATCTATCTCTATCTCTTTTTGAGGCAGACATGTGTTACATCGCTCCATAAAAATCATAGTTTTTATGGTGACCCAAGAGGGCAGAGGGGAACAAGAGTTTCCACAGTGGTGATAGTATCGACTATAAATATGTGTGCGTTATCTAGTCGGAATGTGTTGAATAGTCCAAGAAAAGTGAGAATTTATATGTGA
This sequence comes from Pogonomyrmex barbatus, assembly GCF_055798465.1. Taxonomy (NCBI): domain Eukaryota; kingdom Metazoa; phylum Arthropoda; class Insecta; order Hymenoptera; family Formicidae; genus Pogonomyrmex; species Pogonomyrmex barbatus. The sequence continues at coordinate 3,406,099 of NW_028297111.1, read as the reverse complement.
CATTCTGGTCTTGAAACACAGGTGTCAATTAAAGTGCCGACGTGGATTATTCGGCGACCGTGGACACTAAGGTAACTAATTAGTGGAACGCATGGTGATTTATCGATATTGAGAATAACAGTCGGTAATGAGGACATGCTTGAATCTGATTATGCAGAGTATCGTTGCTGTGCGTGCAAGAAAGAAATAAAAAGCGTTGTGCTGCAGTGTACGGCCTGTGTGAAATTCTTCTTTCATCCGGGATGCGCTTTCAAGAATAAAGTATATAATAAGCAGGATGAATTAGTAAGATGCGAAAGATCATTTAAAGAAATCATTGGCGACAGTGATAAGACAGGAATGAAGAAAACGCCTGCAGCGGGTGGTAGTAGAGACAGATTGGGATCAACAGGATCGACGGGTTCGACGGGAACAGCAGTGACTACATCAGGTGCGAGCAAACAAACTGGAATGGAGGTGAAAATTGATTGGTTGATTAGAACAGTGAGGGAGATAAAAGATGAAGTAGCATGTAAGAATGAAATTAAGATGATGATTGCAAAAATCATTCGGGAAAAGTTGGAAACTTTTAGGCGTGAACTTGAAGAAGAGGAATATGCAGGAGAAAACCACTGGAATATCAGGACATGGATTAGGAAGTTATAGTAAAAAATAAAAAGAAAGAAAGCATCTTAATTGTCCAACCGTTAAAGGAACAAGAGAGTGAAACTACCAAGAAATTAGTAAAAGAAAAAATAGATATAAAGAAGAGGTAAGAATAACAAAGCTGAGGAAAGGAAGTAAAGGTTCGGTCATTCTGGGATGTGAGAGCGAGGGAAAAACTGAAAGATACAGTACGCGAAAAGCTAGGTGAAGACTTCAAGATCACAGAACCGAAAAAAATAAGACCGAAAATAAAAGTTGTAAATGTTGGAGAAGAAGAAATACAGCTGAAAGATGAAATCTTAATTGATACGATCAAGAAGTAGAATACAATCGACGACAGAGAAGATGAACAATTTGGCATAAAAATTGTGAAGAGAATTGTTGAGGGCGATTCTTTGATACTAGAAGTAGATGAAATGACTCATGAGCTAATGCTAAGAAGAGAGAAAATAAATATCGGAGGAAGTGTCGTGTGTTCAATCATTACAGTGTTAAGAGATGTTTTAAATGCTGGGGTTACTACCATATTGCCAAAAATTGTAAGCAGCAGGAAATATGTCATAAATGTGCTGAGAATCACAGAGCAGGCGAGTGTAAGGCAAAAAAGATGAGATGTGTAAATTTTATGCACAAGAATAAAACATACAATTTAAAGATAAATGACACAATGCTTTAAGTAGAAAATGTCCGACTTTCATCAGAGCGCTGGAGGAGAAGAAGAAGAGAATTGACTGGGAGTCTACTAAAGCAATCACGGAAGGAATCAATTGTATACACGAATACGCAAAGTCTTATGACGCACAAAGACGAAATTCAAGATTACATGAAGGAGATGAATCTGGCAATCATAGCGTTATCGGAGACCAGACTCGTCCCGGAAATCGAAGATAGTGAATTAAATGTGCCGGGATATGAGTTAGTTAGATGCGATGGGGAAAACAGAAACACAGGAGGTTGTGATTTATATAAGAAAGGATATCAAATATCAGGTAATAGCGAAGAAGAAGATAGAATTTAACTGCTGGCGTTGCGGTTGAGATGAGAGATAATATATACAAAGACGTGATTATAGTTGTGTACCATTCACCGAGTGCTTTAGATGGCGATTTTATAAAATTTCTAGAGGATATAGTGGATCTTCTAGTAACGAAAGGTCAATGTATTAGGTGACTTTAATATAGATTTAATGATATGACGGATATGTTTTACGCGAAAAAACTAATAAATGAAATGTTATGCTTGGGCATGAATATGTAGATAAGCCGACGAAGATCACAAAAAACAGTCAAACTTTGATAGATTTAGTTTTCGCAAATACCAAGATAAACTGTAAAGTATACGATAAGCCAAAAGTATCAGATCATTCATGGATAAGCGTCGAAATTAATATAAGTAATAATAAGATAAAATATAGAGAATTTATTAATAGGGATTTCAGCAAATTTCAAATAAATGAATTTTTATATGAAAAAGGAAAAAGATTGGAACAAAGAGGTAATTTAGAGGTAAATGAAAGAGCAGAGAAGTTTGTTCAGAATATGGTAGCGGCATTAGATATTATAGCACCAAAGAAAAAGTTTAAAATTCCAAAGTTATGGGAAAGGAAAAAATGGTATTCGGATGATATAAGATTAGCTACAAATAAAAGAGATGAAGCATATGTGAGGGCGATATATATGTGCAATGAACAAGATTGGCTGCAGTTCAAAATTGAAAGAAATACGGTTACGGTAATTAAATTAATTAGAAATAAAAAAAAGAATACTATGAAAAAATGATAGATGATAATAAAAATGATCCTGTTCTAATGTGGAAAACCTTAAAAGAAGTCATAAGAGGAGAGACTATGGGTTTAAGAGAAATTAATAATATAGATTTTGAAATATTAGAGAATGTAGGAGAATACTTTAGCGAATAAATTTAATATATTTTATATACAGAGTATTAAGGAAATAATAGAATCTATAAGAAAAAATGACAGTAAAAGTACAAAAACTATCTTTGTTATAGAAAGCAGGGACATAATTGAAAATTTTGAATACATAAATGTACAGAAATTAGAAAAAATTATTATGGCGTTGCCACAAAAGAAGGGAACAGATGAGGGGATATCTAGCGATATTAAAAATAAGTTTTCAAGTGATAAAAGATGAACTATTAAGAATAATAAATGAGTCATTGATAAATGATATATGTCCGGAGGGAAAACATCTACGATAACCGATTTCTAAGATAGAAAAACCAAAGAAAGTCTGTGAATATAGACCAATTAATATATTACCAATTTATGAGAAGGTTTTAGAATTAGTTGTAAAGAAACAAATTGAAAAGTATTTGCATAGTAATGATATTATAACAGAACATCAGTCGGGATTTAGAAAATATCATTAGTGCGAAACAGCGATACAAAGTGTCATTGATGATTGGAAGTTGATAATTATTGAGGGAAAAATGATAAGAGTAATATTCTTGGACTTAAAACGGGCATTTGAAATGATAGATAGAAAAAGATTACTGGGAAAATTAGATCAATATGGAATGAGAGGGATGGTATTGGGCTTAAATTATATCTAAGCAATAGAACACAACAAGTTAGATTTAATAATCAATGGTCAAAGTGTATCAAAACGGAATATGGAGTTCCGCAAGGATCGATAGTAGGGCCTTTGCTGTTTATAATTTATATAAACGATTTAGTAGAATTTTGTCCAGAAGAATGCAATATTATAAAGATATATTATAAAGATGTTTGCAGATGATACTTTAGTATATGTAAGTGGGGAAAGTAGTGCGGAATTAAAGAGGAAAATGAACATGGTACTTAGTAGAAGAGTGGATGAGTGTAAATAAGTTGAAAATGAATGCAAATAAAACAAAATACATGATAATCAAAAGTGTAAGAAAGGAGCAAAAAGTAATATTATGTTGAGATGCTCGGACGGAATTAAGTTGGAACGCGTCAAAAAAATAAAATATCTTAGCGTAATTATCGATGATAAGCTCCAATTTAAAGATCACTGTGATTATATATGCTAAAGAAAATAGGAAAAAAGACTAGTTTTTAAATAGAATAGGTAACTTCGTATCAGCGTACACTAGATGTATTGTACATAAGTCGATCATAGCACCTCACTTTGAGTACTGTGCTACGCTATTAGTTGGAGAAACGCAATTGAGCAAACTTCAAGTAGCTCAAAATGCCATGAGAGTTATTTTGCAATGCAATAGATATACCAAAGTTGAGGACATGCTGCAGGCACTGCAGTTTATGTCCGTAAGGCAACGATTATATTATAATGTGGGAGGTATTTATTTTTAAAATTTTAAATAACATGGCACCGATGACGTTAAGTAATAGATTAGAAATAGTGGGAAGTGAATGTGATAGACAAACGAGACAGGCCGGAAACATTGTATTAACATTTCGTAAAACTAGAAGTGCGCAAAAGAGTTGCCTGTTTTACGAAGGAATAAAAATATACAATTCTTTGCCAACCGAGATAAAGCAGTGCGTAAAAATTGAATCGTTTAAGAGAATGTTGAAAGTATATGTGGTATAATAATTATGTATATGTATATGAAATAGCTGAGAAAGCTAATAAAGTTCAATCAATCTCTCCCTCCTCTCTCCCTCCCTCCCTCTCTCCTCCCTCCTTCTCTCTCTCTCTCTCCTCCCTCCCTCCCTTTCTCCTCCCTCTCCCTCCCCCTCCCTCTCTCCCCTCTATTTATCTATCTATCTATCTAACTATTCATCTATCTATCTATTTAACTATCCATCTATCTATCTACCTGTCTAACTATTCATCTATCTATCTATCTATCTATCTATTTATCTATCTATCTTTCGGTATGATAATTCGTCATATCTCGTGCTGATTTAAAGATCAAATTTTTCCGTGCATACAAGAATCGTTTATATTATATCGGTATGCGCAAATTAATTTCAATCGACGAATGGCTCTTGATCGCGATAAAGCGCATTTTGTTTGTAGCGCTCGTACTCGATGGAAAGCAATCTCGTCGGAGTATATTAGTCCTTCCTTTATCGGAAAGCTCGTCTCTTCCTAAATCGTGCGTACGAAAGGGCGGAATAAAACTTTGCTTCCAAGGCCAGAAGAGAAAGAGAAAGCCCCAGCTTTGTGCTCCTGAAATACAATTCACCTGAAACGAAACACGCATCGAAATGCCCAATTTTTAGTTCTACAAAATCAAACTTTGAGAAGATTCCTTGACGTTGATAAAAATGTTCAGAGAGGATTTTCCTGAGGTCAGCGTTCGCATGGGTTAGAATGAGGTCTAATCCGTAAAAGTAGAGCTGCTGCATTTTTTACTGCACGATGTTTTAAAATGAATACTTTTTTTGACTAGAAGCAATAGAAAAATATATAGTAGAAAAATATTTCGAGATTCTCGTGACAAAAAGTGATGAAACGTGCGTCATATGATGAGAAAATACAATTTGTCTTCCAATACAACATTTGAGAAATTATGTAATAATGTAATTATAATTATATAATTTGATTTTAACTTTAATTGTGTAATCAGTCTTTTTGCATTTGCTGCAGCAGTATACATACTAATCAATCATATATTTGTAATATTTTTCAAAATAAATATGCTAGATACAAAGTAAAATAACATTTTGTGTGTTTTCACTGAAATGTTAAACCATACACATACATTTTCAACTCTAATTTATCAAAAGCCAGCTTTTGATTTTAAATAACGGAATTTCTGCAGATATCTATAAACAAGTGCGACAGTACGTGAATATGATGAATGTTGCAATGTATACTACAATACAATCTAACTGGAAACGATTCATCATTTGTCAAAACGGAAAATATGACAGATTTACCCCGCGGTAGAGGATTAATTCGGTGAAACTGTAGATGCATATTTCTCAAGATATTTTGTATGTTATGACGAGACGTCATAAAGTTAAAGAATATTTTCTCCTATAATATCGTGTACATGCATAAACGGATGGAAGTAATCAATATCGGTTAATTCGAGCGAAGAAAAGTCAAGGTGAAACAGTGAATTGTCCTAACATCGCTAAAATTATACCAAGTCATCCTATACACTCTTGATGCATTACTCTTTCACGCGCGTGTGCATTGTGTTCCGAGACGGAATTTCGGTATACGTTGATTAAGGATTGATGAATGTAGCTTGGTATGACCTATTTCACTGATAATCGATTTTCCAAGTGCGCTTCGCTTTATTTCTAACAAATCGATTGCTGAAACGCGTAACCATTCGCCGGCTTTTTGACATGGTTTCACATAATCATTCTATAGATTAATTATGTTTATAATCCGGCAATTTTTATGTAGAACAGGTAAGTTTAAATTTTATGAAATTGTCTAACATGTGAGAGAATAAAAGTTCGACTAAAACGCTTGTAAAAGTTTACCGTCGAAATTTTTCGACGAAAGCTATATTGTGAAGATACATCTTTGTTAAAACGATTATTTTGACAGTTAACACGCGAATGGTATGATCGTACCAACGTAGCTTGGAGAACCAAGGACTCGTATACCAATCGAACGGAAATAAAGACTTTCGTAATAAATTTCTTTGAAAATGACATTCTTCTGACTTTTCATATAAGTAAAATATATTGCCGAAAAACAATGTCGGAAAATCGTCCGTATATGTACTTTCCTCATGAGATCGCACACGGATGTAAGCACTTGTAAACGTGACCACGGAAGGACGTGACCGTAGGAGGACATCCTGGTGATCCAAAAATTGTTGTAAGAATATCATACCAATTAGTAATTTATAGTCGCGGATTAGTCTGTACATAGTGGCGCGGCATGAGAAATACTATTAGCTACAAATTTCGTGGACCTTCTGCACAGTGTTGTACGTGCGCCGAATATTGTGAAACGCTATTGAAACCGCGAAAAGCAAAACCTTTCAAGTAAAATCTCTCTCTTTCTCTCTCTCTCTCTCTCTCTCTCTCTCTCTCTCTCTCTCTCTCGCTCTAATAAATCGAGGCATTATGATTTTTTCTTATCTGGCTTTTTGTATTCTTACATACGTGCAATGATAGACATCGAAGAATCAATAATAGAAATTCTGAAGGAATTTTAGCTTTCGTTATGTGCAAAAAGAATTTGATTAATTTTGAAACGTTTCGAGTCACATATATTGCATTCTATACAATGCATTATGTGTGTAATAAAATAAAATAAAAATATGTATATCTCGCTATTGAATACGCTATTAAGGGAGTAAACCAGTTTGACTAGCTTAAAAATATTCTTTGAGCTTGGATTGCGAAATAAGTATAAACGCTAGCAATTTCTAATTTGGCTCTTTTTTAGTACATATATTTAACTTGTTGTAGCTTAAATTTTATTAAAAATATTAAAAATATTAAAATTTAAAAAAGTTATAACAATTTGCGTGAAAAGTGAAGATTTTGAATGCGCCGGAAAACGGTGTACACGATTCCGCCATTTTGATAAATCTGAAATCAAAAAATCAATTTGTTTAATAAACTGTAGAGTATTCTTTATCGCGTAACGGAGCCTTTTTCCATTTTTTTTAAAATTGAGAAAAATATGAATGTTTAAATTTTTACCACATTTTTCGGTACTCTAATTGTTATTATATTTTGGATATTAAAAATGTTATCAACAAAAGCCTCCGTTACGCGATAACTATTGTTTTTCTGAACTATTGTTTTCTATGTGGTTCAAATTTCAAGTCAATCCAACAATTACAGCCTGAGATATCGTGTATAAGCATGGTCTTGAAAAGCATGGTTTTGAGAAAAACACATTTAAAGTTTGATAATTTGATTTCATGTAATTTTTTGCATCTTACCGTTAATCAGTCATACTTGCTTCATACGATGCCTCCGTTTGCAGCATCCTCCAAGGCTGCTCTGCTCTTTCGTCGCTCGATTCGGCCTTCTTGAGATGCTGCAAACATCTGCGCATCGCTTTTGAAGACGCGTGCGTCGTCAAGTTGTGCTCCGCCAATGCAGCTGAATTCCAATAATTATGCCCTTCGTATGCATCATCAAAAGTATGCTTGTGTAACTTTATTAAAAATGCTAGCTGCAATATATGCGGCAATTTCTACGATCTTGATATACCGCTAAATATTCATTTCGATGCAAACGATCAAATTAGATCAATTTAGGCTTTCGTTATTGTTTTGCGTAAAGCCTGCCAAACAGCGGTGTAACAGATCGTCCTTGTTTAATTAGTCGTAAAAATTAATAAAAAGTTAATTATGCGGTTATCCGTGACCTGCATTTATCGGCACTTCCTCCAAACTTGTTTTTAACTTTTTCGTTTGCTTTTTTGGTGCTAGTGGTAACCGTTTCGCGCTCGAATGTATAACGATTCGGCGATTTTTTTTTCCTTGTTTTACTCGGACGTCCTGATGAACTTCGTGAACCTTTTTGTCCATAAACGATTCATTGTACGATCCATTTTTATAATATAATTTTAAGTTATTATAATTATTTTATATGCTATTATTTTATATGTAAATAGTACGTTTATGTAAAACGTACTATGCTGCAAACAGCAACTGACGTTTCACAAACCTTCAAACATTTTGAACTAGGAGTTAACGATCACACTTCCGAAAATATTTACGAAAGAAGAGAAAATCGATTTATTATGTCTATTGTATTCGAAAAAAGCGATAGGATAATTCTATAGAACGCTGTGCCTCCCCGCTCTGTATCTTCGGATATTTATCGGCGCAGACTAGATACGCGACTCCACTCCAAATGTTATAATCTCGAAAAATACTTTGAATATCCACTTGGGACTTTTCTGCGCATTAATTCTAAGCTTTCAAGCTATTTTCCAAAGCAAAAAAAAATTTTTCGATTTTTTTAAAAATTTCAAACTGGTCTACCCCTTTAAATAAATACGAATTATATAAAATTTTGAATTAAGTATGTATAAACGCGCATTTAGTTGGAAAAATTTTCAATGTTAAAAATTAAATTAAACATTTCTGTTAAAATAAAAAACTCGTTTAAAGTTCAGTTGAAATTAAAGTTTCTTTGAATTAGACTTCAAATTCATGAAGTTTAATTCACTGAAACTTTTCCAACGTTAGGTAACTTTATAATTTTGAAAGTTTTACATTTTAAACGAAACGCTCATTCTGATTTTCTAAAAAAAAAATTTGTAATTATAAAAGACATCCAATGATAATAAGACATGATCACATTTATGCACTTGATTTAATATGACAGTTTAATGAACATTCGCAGCATCCTGCGTACTTAATATATTACAAACGTGCAGTATCATGTAATGCATTAATAATATACTATAGTACTATAGTACATCATGCATGCTGATACAATTATACATACATACTAGCATATACTATAGAATATTAATATTGTGTATTAGCAAGTCATGTTATATTTCATAGAAAATTTATGTCGTATCGTAATTTAAGTAATTACGGTAGTAAATGTAATATTAAAAAATTGCCGAGAGTATTTGAAATATACAAATACAAGATATTTCGTATACATGTAAAAGAGGGACCGTTTATCGACCTCTGTGAACCTGGCACCCGACTTTCGGAAAATTAACTTTTTTATATGAAAACAGTTAGTATATAGTTTGTTTGTAGTTGTTTGTAGTAACAATAATTTCGTTTGTAGTTAAATAATGATTAAAAGATATCAAAATTTAAAAAAATGACCCTTATTAACCCGACATTAAGATATTTTAAAAAAGTTAATTTTCCGAAAGTGCCAGGTTCGCAGAGGTCGTTTATCGTAAACGCTAAGAATATATTCGTCCGCTCTATCACGATATTATTCGTATCAATGTTTTCGAAAGAAAAGCGGGATAAAGAGCTAGATAAAGAGACAAAAGCCACTGCAGCCACAGTACAAGTCTATTGCTTCTATCGGAGTAAGTATCACGAATAACTGTTCTTTTTATTTCATATATCTGAATTTTCATGTAACTTCTCTCAGTTTTTGGAATTTTCTTTTTATTATGATAAACTTGATTAAGATCATCTCCAACTGGATTTTTTGCGTTTTTCAGAATTATATTTATATAAATATATATGTAATTTTATTAAATATAAACAAAACATATAATTTTTAAAAATATAATATAACAATATAATTTTTTAAATATATACAACATATTTGTTATTTTATTGAAATAACATTTTTCATTTTGCTATTCCTCATGATAGCCGAGAGAATTTACGATCGCTAGTATACATCGGGCATGAAAAAAACATCGAAATTATGCATATGCGATGAAATATCGAGAACATTGGCAGACCAAGCATATCTTTTTTTCATATGCGGCTTGCTCGAGTGAGAGATAAAACGGTGTGAGTGACGAGATATAAATGGCACGAGTACTTTGCGGGTTTAATCTCGTTAATGCAAATTTGCGCGTAGTTCGCCAGTCGTTTCATTAATTTCTGGGCTTTCAATCGCCCCATCGAGCGCTTCTCGTTATGCCGCTGTATGCATACGGAGTATGTATACACCGTTACTCGCTGTTACTCAATCCCACTTTCTCCATATCTTCGTTAATTCATAGATTTGCATCGATATATGTATATAAGGACGATATCGTGCTCAACTGAGAATAAATTCCGAATCGAAAATTTCGCATACAAATATAATAAATTATCATCTCAAAATGAAGATACGTTTGATATAGAATTAAATTTCCGAATGCTTTATTTTATTGTCCTAATAACGATTCTATCGCGCTGGCTTCTATCTCGTCTAATATGGAAAGTTCGGAAAATGATTAACTTGACTTCTTCGGGTATTTAAAATGAAACCACGTTACCGCTTTGCTCTACAACAGCGAACGAACGCTTTCGATTTTACCGCTTTCGCCGAATTGTGAGAGCACTCGTATTTTCCAAGCAGCGGAGTGTCTGATTGGAACGTTAATGGAGTGGTAACCCGATTGCTCGGTTGACTTCCGCTTTTCGTGTTGTCGCTTTCCGCGTTAATTGCGATTTACGGGTAGGCTCGTATTACAAGCCCTTCCTATATTTAATTACAGCCTACGGAAGTGTACTCCTGTACAACCTCTTGGGAAAACAATGAATCTTATCTATTTATCTATTTATATCTTGTCTATCTATACCTAATTACAATTTCTCTTATTGTTTTCGAGCAGTTTGTTCTCGCGAAATTTTAATTTTAATTTATGTTTGTTTCATTTCATTAAATGTTTTTCTAGGCAAAACTAGAACGATTTTAGAATTTTAAAAGTATCGTAAAACTCGTCTTTCTTTTTTTTTGCTTGTCTTTTTCTAATTTTCTGGGAATATCTAGAATTTTCTAGAACAAAATTATTGTAAAGATACTGTTCGTTCGTTCGTCGTTATGTAATTAGATTATTGAGAAAAAAGTTGTTAAAAAATGACTAAAGTGCAATAAATTTGAAACGGTATCTTTTTTTTAAATAATTTATGCTATTAAATAAAAAAATATACATGACATCTTGATCTCGATATTTTGTGATAAATAACGTGTTATGTAATTCAATTCAATTACATATACATGTTTATATTACGTTCAAAAATTATGCAAACTAGTATAAAGAAATATAAAAGTCGTAAGCGTTTTTCAATTTCAAATTCACGAATATTTGTTTATTTTGAGTAAATCTTGCTTCCACATCGTTCTTCCTTTGACCATTTAAAATGAAATTTAGATGAAATATCCACGTTGATCTAATCTTGATCTTTATCCGTTGAGTGCGAGACATGATATGTGAGAAGAGTCGATTGGCTAGGACAATGTCAGAAGAATTCTTGGCGAACATGCGTCTTGCGGCGTACCCCGCATGTGTGCAAGAAGGCAAGAAGAAAGGAATATGTGGCGCAAGAGGTACGATTATTTGTGAGCCTCCACAGCTCTCCATTCTCCGTGAGATCCTCTCATCTAAATTGTAGTCCCAGGGGCGAGCCTACACGCCGCCAGGAGGTCTATATCACTCCTCGTTTATAATTGAGTGTATTTCCCTTTCCAATTACTCTCTTACGTACGTAACGTACGTAACGCGCCTGTCTTCCTGTCGCTGTCCTGCCGCTGTCCTGTGTGGTACAGTAAATGTCTATGGTTGACATTGAAAAGCTGTCGCAGGCTGTAACAGGAATTTCAACGAAATGTTAGATAATAGTTCGACATACGTTACGTTTTAATTATAATTAGAGTAAGATAGGATCTATGTCTTACTCTATATATTCGAGTGTTGTTCCGAACATCCTTCTGATGGAGCCCCTCGAATATGTTTGTGATCATGAATGACGAATAATTACTTATTAGCTTTATTAAAGTGTCTTATACAATAATAATGTACAGACATTAAGTTATCAACACCAACATTTTATTATTACTGTTTCATGAATTTACATTCTTTTATCTAATTGATATTAATCTTATTTAAAGAATCTAAAGAAATCTATTAATAAGAAGAACATAATTCTAACGTTGCAAAATTGTTGAGTTAGTATACGAAAAATAATAAATTTACTAAAATTTCTTTACGGAATAAACATTACAATTTTACGTGCAAATTCTTTTTTTTTTTTTTTTATGTCGCACATGCGTAAATCTCAGAAAATATGTTTATCAATTTGAAGTATAATTATATAGACATCTTATTATATATTATTGTATAGACATCGTGTTATATATTATATTATAATTTATTTATTTTCGTTTATACATTTTGCTTTTTCTCTTTTTAGTAAAAATGTTAACGAGAATACATCGTGTTTACGACAACAAATATAAACCAAGTTGCGTTGGACGAGTTATCGAACGCAATTGCACTCTGCAAGCATATTTCTGCGTTACAGTACGTGCTCGTCACTTTTCGTCAATTGACGCAGAGAAACAGCGAGGCGCGACGTTATTTTATAATTGAGTTGAACATATACACCCAACGTGTGAAAACGAGTGCGGAAAAGTTTTCGAATGAAAATTTCTTTTCGCAGCGAACTCGGTCGCAATGCCATAATGCTTCTTGTCTCACGAGAATAGCTTTCAGATTTCTGGCAAAGCTTTTTCTCTGAAAAGCAGCATTACCGATAGCTTAATACTTAACACGGAACAAGAGGTGCGAGCTTTTCGAGAACCAATCGACTTCATGAAATAGAAAATAGAGATGAGGAAAGAGAGAGAGAGAGTTGCCAACTAATTTTGAATTCTAATATTAAAATAAAAAAATTAACAAAAAATAAAGCCCATCAATTTGGCTCTTAAGGGAATGCTGGACTGACGAGCAAACTCCGACGAAAACGTTCACACATATGCACATCTACACATATATAGATACATTTATATATACATACATACACTCATACATACATTTCTGTACATACACACATGATACACATATGAACAAATTTTTGTAATACTTCTTTGATCGTAATAAATGTCTAAGCCTAATTCTAAGAATTCAACGTTGCTTCTTCATGTAACCTTCTAGTCTAGCAATATCAGTTTTGTAGGTACAGACTGTAAAAGTTATATAAAGTCATATAAAGCAAATATTTACGCGACTTGACAGCTTAGACGCCATTTTAAGGTATCAAATGATAAAAAAAAAAATCTAAATTTTAAAATTTTTTTCTCGTTCTTGATACGAAATTCATATGCTAAACGTATTAATGGATGAGGAAACTTTAATTGTGGAAAAGGATTTCCAGATCTATAAAGTTAATAAAAAATATAAGAACAATAAAAAAATTACTGCGTTTTGTCGATAATATAGACAAATTCAGCATCGCCTTAAGAAGCCTATATAATGTTTTTCGCGCGCCAACATGCGACGTTTCTACACAGAATTATCGATTTAACAAATAAAATGCAATATGCAATGACTTTTTATATTGTTATTAAGCAGCTGCATCGGGGAGTAGCAATCGAGATAATTTCCACGTAAGTAGAATTTTGCGTAATGATCACGCGATAGAATGCTTTTATCTTTACATATTCTCCAATTACATTTTGCAACATTCATAGTGATTCTCGATGTAACGGATTATACGGATAATAACCAAAGGCAAATACTTTTAGTAAAAGGTACAGAGAAAATTATTTGGTTTAAAGAGCATAAACTGAGGGCGCGTACTGTATGATGTATGAATATACCTTGTGCTATTAAATCCGAAACTTTATATCAAAGTTTCTCTATATACAGCACAATAAGTTGAATCAACAATAAAGACCTTACTGCATTATCAAACTAGCAAAGTTGCTATTACTTCATGCCGTTTTTAATTCATGCCGTTTCAACTAAATACACGAACAAACACACGGATTCACTTTTATTTCTACTCTCTTTCATCATTTGTATATTTGTTCGCATAAAACTTTCGGATAAAGGAGAACATATGAAATGTTCAATAATATCAAAATATAAATATAATAATTAATTAGCTTTAATATAAATTAATAATTAAGAATATTGTTTTGCTTATATGTTTATATGTAATTGTCAAAAGGAATTAATATTCGGATAATCAGTATCAATGAACGTTATGTTATGTATTATTAAAAAAAATTTTTATTGGAATAAAACGTAAAAAAGTTATTAATATTATTATTATAATATATTGTTAACAATATTAACATTTAAAATAAAAATTTTTTGTAAGATATTACAAATTATTGATAAATGAAAAAAAATATTTATAATTATTATTAAAAAAAAATAATTATGTTTTATCGTATTATTATTTGGTATAATCAGGTAATCACAAAACAATATCACATACTGTGTATATCTTAATTTTTACAGATACAATTGTAGTATCACAGATTTGTAAACTGTAACATATGTTTTGAAATAAATTCTGCAAAATAAAACAGCATAACACAATGGATACATATTTAAAAGAAAATATTTGAATAGTTTTTAATGTAAATAAAAAAAAACTGTCATCAATTTATAATTGAAAAGAAATATAATTAAATTAACAATCAGATGTTGCATACAAATTTTGCGGATTATGTAATTCTAAATGTCGCGAATTTGATTCAAAATTCATACACTATACATGATGCGCTTGAAAACTGGATCGAACAATACATATAGCTGAAATTGTTTCAATGGACAATTTATTTCTTTTTTTATTTTTTATGTCACTAACAATAGAAAAAATTCGTTCCGTTTCGGCATTAGAATGAGGAAAGGATAAAACTGCTTTTACTAGTAATTCTAAATTTTTAAACATTTTTTCCCCGTCAAAATCTTTATACTCTAATATCTTGACCCACATTTCATTAATATTCAAAGATGCTAATTCTGTTTTCTCACTTTCATCAAAAATTGTAGGTAAAATTGTCCATTCATATTCTAGTTTCGTTATATCTATTTCATCTATATGACCGGCAACACAAGTTAAATTTCTAATTTTATTTCTACCTTCGTCAAATAAAGCTATTGTGGGACTTAAAAATGACAAATGTTAAAAAAAATATATATAAGAATGGGGTATAATGGCAATGAGAGCACAGCGCAGTATTAAGAGCGCGTAAAGTTTAATAATAATCAATGTAACCTAATCAAAGTAACATAAAGCGAACGTTTCGGCTGATCTTTCAGCCTTCCTCAGCGCAAGAGATAAAAAATACAAATAAATCTACTTAGACGGTGAACGAATCGCAAATTCATAGTCAATGTAGCAGCAAACATCGAAATTCATAACGCCAGTCGTTTATATAGTATAAAAATACGATGCATCTTCAAGAACAGTTACAATAATTGTTAGGATGACCAATTTAAAAAAAAAAATATCTTTATACGGTAAACGTTTCATTATTTCGCGAACAGTTAAATTTTTTATAAAAATTTAAACATTTTAATTTAATTTCCCGTGACCTTTGTGAACCTGGCACCCGACTTTTGGAAAATTAACTTTTTTATATGGAAACAGTTAGTATTTTGTTTGTAGTTGTTTGTAGTAACAATAATTTCGTTTGTAGTTAGATCGATGTAGTTAAATCGATTAAAAAATATCAAAATTTAAAAAAAATGACTTGTTTGTATTGCTTTTCGTTTCGTTTGTAGTCGAACCGTTCAAAAGTTATAACAATTTAAACAAATGGCCTGGAGTGAACTTTGCCATTTGTTAAGATAGCGCAAATCTGCTTGCGCAGTCTTTTTCAGAATCGTTTGTGGTTGTTTGTAGTGCTTTCCGTTTCGTTTGTAGTTGAACCGTTCAAAAGTTATAACAATTTAAACAAATGGTCAAGAGTGAACTTTGTCATTTTTTAAGATAGCGCAAATCTGCTTGCGCAATCTTTTTTAGAATTGTTTGTAGTTGTTTGTAGTGCTTTCCGTTTCGTAGTTGAACCGTTCAAAAGTTATAACAATTTACTAATGATAGTAGGTAGGTACAACTACAAACGATTCTGAAAAAGACTGCGCAAGCAGATTTGCGCTATCTTAAAAAATGGCAAAGTTCCCTCTTGGTCATTTGTTTAAATTGTTATAACTTTTGAACGGTTCGACTATAAACGAAACGAAAAGCACTACAAACAACTATAAACGATTCTAAAAAAGACTGCGCAAACAGATTTAAAATATCTTAATGTCGGGTGCAAGTCATTTTTTTAAATTTTGATATTTTTTAATCGATTTAACTACAAACGAAATTATTGTTACTACAAACAACTACAAACAAAATACTAACTGTTTCCATATAAAAAAGTTAATTTTCCGAAAGTCGGGTGCGCATTCTAATGGCAATGTTGTTAAAAGTTCTTTATATTCAGATCCTAATCGTATATGATTTAAATATTGATCATCATTTTGATCATCTATGATGAATGTTTCGATGTTTTTCAAAGCTTCAGGAGTCACAAAATTAAGTGCTACTTGTTAAATAAGTTGTTAACTACTTTTATGTAATATATGAATTAAAATGTTGCGTGATTGAAAAAGAAACATTAAATCGTTAAAATAATTTAAAGAATACTTTAAAAAGAGCAAATACGATTTAATAATATTATCATTTAATTTTGTTAAAATTACTTCCGCAGATTCTGATTTATCTTTACTTGTTGCTAAAATGAAATAATTTTCTAAAACTTCCGATTGATCAAGAATTCTAATCACGCAATTTTGTAAAACAAACCATCGTGTATTACATAATCTTAGAATCTTCTTTTTTTTCTATCTTAGAATCTTCTTTTTCTCCTCAAAAAATTCTTGAAATTCTATTAAAATTGCACATCTCTTTGCACTATTCGACATATAAAGTTGCAAGTTCTCTAATTAAGTTACAAGAATCCAGTTATTTTTCGCATGCTCTGCTGGCAATTACCGCGGAAGAATAGCAAATACAATTTAACAAAACTATACCTAGTGTCTCTAATTGCAAACGCGAGAAAAACGAATTATTGCATCACGAGTCATCACTGATTCATCACTGCATTATCGCTTGCCATTCCAATAACATTTTTTATAGGGATATCTTTACTATTTAAAACAAACTTTAAATTTTTCAAAAAGCTTACTTGCAGAATAATTTGTAGCATCTAATGAAGCTAATTCTAATAATTGAGTTTTAACAATTTTTTTCTTTTTGCGACAAAATTGTACAAGAATGCACATAATTTTTGTATTACCGTACTTTTATCTATTAAAATTGAGAATTTATTTGTTTTTAGATATTCTACGAGTTTTTCGATTTCATAGTTTGCGATTACATTTTTTATAATGGAAGTGCACTTAGATCGAGCCAGAGAAATATTATGTGCAATTGCAGAATTTTTAAAAATATTTTGTATCAAAGGAATTAAATGGTCTGCGGTATAAAGAGTAACATTATGTTCTGCAAAAAATGAAGCTAATTTTATTTCTGCAAATTTTACTTTATCTTTAGAGATATTTTATCGTTATTGTTATCGTTATTGTTATTATTATCATTATTATTAAAGCTTTCATCTTTTTTATTAACCATTTCTATATGTTTGACTCTTTGTGAATGTCGAATGAACTAAATCTGCTTTGCAACATCTGATCGTAATATTGCACAAAATATACAATGCCTTATTACTTGTAATATCAGGAACCAACCATCCTTTAAAAATATCCTCCTCTAACCAACTCTTTTGAAAATTACGAGCATATTCTTTAATGGTCCCCTTTTGCTTATGTGTATCCATATTATAACAAATTTAATATCAAATAACAAATAATAAATAATAATATTTATAATTAATAACAATTAATATTTAAATACTTACCTTAACCTACTTAACCTACCTCATCCTAGCGTGGATCCCGCCAAAACTTTAACGCCTATTTTATATGTACATCATGTTACAGCCCTAGATATGACCATTGGCCATAATACGCATGCGCGAGAAAGCTTCCCTAATAGCAGCACTGTATGGTAAAATAATATAACCGGAAAATCCTTGTGAGAATCTCGCCGTAGCTTCTTATCTCGCAGTGCTGCCTAAGGCAATTTCGCGCTTGTCCGAGTAACGCTGGTCGGATTTTCTCAGCGTGGTAGAATGGTATTTGTTCGCCCTAATTACGTGCGACTGACCAACTCGAGGAACATTTTACTAAAACGTTTTTATTTCGCGCTGATATGTACGCCCTCGCCCTCGTTTGTTTGCATATATCCGTCCGATGGAAAACCATCTTAATTCTCCGTGACGCGGTGAATCCGCAGCAACAGCGGTACGATGCACATAGTACCGCATTTACGTAAAGTGCGTAAAAACAAGCGAATTACAGGAACCGCAGAACTGTGTTGTTCTGAGTTACAAATTCAACGAACGATTTTGCAGCGTTTAAAGATCTAACGTGAGAATAGTAATTACTATTTAAGCAAAAAAAGTAACCAAACATAGCTGGCTAATTACAGAATTTTGTAATGAAATGGACCTGTGTGAAGATAGCCTCCAACATTGAAAAAAATTAAGTTTTTATAGCTCATTCGATTGTTTATCGTTGACACATGTATGCATCTTTTGAATTTTCGTTTGCATACTTCTAGTTAGTAGAAAATTATTAAAAACAAATATAAATCTTGATGGCAGAAACTTCACACAAAAAAAATTCATTTTTAAGACAAATTCCGAAAATATACGATTCAAATGGAACCGATCGATAGATTTTTGTATACTATTAGTTAAAAAATTATGAACAATTAAAATTCCAATATTGATCAAGTTTGATAGATAGATAAGATGGAAATACGATTGTATTTAAAATATTAATCGACATACATTTTCATTTGCACATTTCGAAACAGATTGATTTTTTGTTTGCACACTTTTAGTTAAAAAGTTATTAACATAAAATTGCGTAATTAAAATTGTGATATCGAAAAATCGACTTGCTTGGGAATGTACAAACGAAAATCTATCGATTAATGCTATTTTAAATACAATAACTGTTTCCATCTTACGTACTGAATTTAACCGTTATCGGAACTTTAATTGTTAATAATTTTTTAATTAAAGATGTGAAAAATCGATGTTTGACAATGTGCAAACGAAAATCTATTGATTGGTTCCATTTGAATCGCATATTTTCGAAATTCGCTTTGGAAACGAATTTTTTTTTGTATGAAGTTGGCCTCCCAGATTTATATTTGTTAATAGTTTTTTAATTAAAGATGTGCAAATGAAAAATCGATCTGTTTCGGAACGTACAAACGAAAATCTATTAATTCATCTACTTTTATGACCGTTTCCTCCAACATGGTTCAATTCAGAGTTCCTGTAAACCACGTTCAGTTTTGAACACAATTTAATCGTGTGTGTGAAGTTGGCGTCTCATTTCGCGGAAACTCAACATACAAATTATTGAGAGTTCTAACTTCCTTTCGAATAGTTCTAGAGTTCCTGATAAATTAAACAAATAGTTCTGCTCATTAAAGCGAAAAAATCGGTTCGGACAAAGTGAGACGCCAGGTTCACGCCGCGTCTCACTTTGTCCTAAATAAGTTCCGATGTCCGCCGATGCAAGATTTTGAAAGATTTATAATTCTACAAGAGTTCTATAAAGAGTTCTGTCAAATTAAAGCAAAAAAAATTATTTAAACATAAATACAGAGTAATTATTAATGTAATAACAGAGCTAAACTACAAACAAACAACTCGGAGTTCTGGCTTAAAAATTATACTTTTCGTATAATTCTCAACATGAAGAAGCATTTTCTAAAGAGTTCCGGGCAATTATAATAACGTACGATTGTTAAATAAATAAATATCACCCGAGCGTCACTTAGATACATAGGTATGAGACGCTGGCCGTTATTTATTTATTTAAAAAATGTATGTTATTACAATTGCCCGGAACTTTTTAGAAAATGTTTCTTCAACTATATGAAACTGAACTATATGAAAAGTATAATTTTTAAGCCAGAACTCCGAAATAGCGGCCAGCGTCTCACACCTTTCTGTCTAAGTACGTGACGCTCGGACGGTATTTATTTATTTAACAATCGTACGTTATTATAATTGCCCGGAACTCTTTAGAAAATGCTTCTTCATGTTGAGAACTATACGAAAGTATAATTTTTAAGCCAGAACTCCGAGTTGTTTGTTTGTAATTTAGCTCGATCTGTTATTACATTAATAATTACTCTGTATTTATGTTTAAATAATTTTTTTTGCTTTAATTTGACAGAACTCTTTATAGAACTCTTGTAGAACTAAAAATAAATCTTTCAAAATCTTGCATCGACAAACATCGGAACTTATTTAGGACAAAGTAAGACGCGGCATGAACCTGGCGTCTCACTTTGTCCGAACCGATTTTTTCGCTTTAATGATCAGAACTATTTGTTTAATTTATTAAGAACTCTAGAACTATTCGAAAGGAAGTCAGAACTCTCAATAATTTGTATGTTGAGTTTCCGCGAAATGAGACGCCAACTTCACACACACAATTTAATCTTCGATTTGTTTTGTTTTCCTTCAATTTTATCTTGGTTTCGATCAACTGAACATATATCTAATGCCTGCTAACTCAAATTAAATTTTTTCAAGTAATGTGATTGATGCTCAATGAACATAACGGAAAAGATGCGTAACAAACTCAGTTGAAAAATTTGACGATAAAAATATCGAGATGATTAAACAAAAAAAAATCCAAATAATCTTTAACTTCGTGAAGAAACTCGAAATAATATAGAACTAATAAAAAAAGTGCAGCAAGTTTGTTAGAATAACTACTGAGGATTAGATCTAACCTGTCAAATAATCTTAAAAGGTATAAGCATTTTTATATTTCATCAGTTGTTGGAGATTCTAAAAAAGCTGTTTAAATAATTAAATAAAATTAAACAACATATTTTATGATAATAAAATAAATAATAAATGATAATCAATATATTATTCAATATATTCAATATATATTAATTATTATTAATAATTAATATTATAATATATTTTACATTATACTATATTATTATATATTATATTGTATTATTATTATTTTATTTATATGATAATAAATTATTCAACATATCTTATGATATCTTCATCATCGAATGATGATAAAATATAATATGCCATAACAATCTACGTTAAATTTTGCGTATACGAAACTAAATACAGGGAATACACTGCACTTACCCTCAAATACTGATATATGCACATAAGTTTTGTGTTGTCCTCTCCTTAAACGCCGTTCGGGCTTGTTAATCGGCCAAAAATGGGCGTTCAAAACGAACATCGTTTAACTGATTTGAACTTGTACTAAAAACTTGATGGAAGGCAAAATGTCACTGATCGGAGTTTAAAACTTGGCTCAAATTTTGAACCACGTTGGAGGAAACGGGCATTAATTTAATTTACTCGTAGTCGGGGGACTAGCGTGAAGTTGACCTTTCGAATTTTATTTTGTTAATAATTCTTTTACTAGAGTGTGCAAACGAAAATTTGAAATGTGCATACGTGTGCATACATATGCAAACAATGAGCAATCGAATGAGCTATAGAAACTTAATTTTTTTCAACGTTGGAGGACTATCTGCCTCAGGTATGAAATAGAGGAAAAAAAAATAATAAATTGAAACTATATTATAAATAGAAAAAAATAGACTGAAAGTATATATGAAAGTAAATAGAGAAAATAAGCTAAGAATATATTATAAGTAGACAAAATATAATTTAAATTTATAAGATTTGGCATTTCATATTTAGTGCCAATCACAAATTAATTTTCAAGTTAAAATAATATAATTTCCACGCTAATAAAAAAATGCTCGAAATTAAACGATTATATTAAAAAAAAAATCTGGTGTTGTAAAAATAGAACTCGCATTTTACGATAAAAGTAAATGCAAGTGCATTTTATGAATATAACATGTGATAAATTTAAAAATGGATTTAGATATTCTACTTTGAAAATAATTCGAAATTAAAACTAAAGAAGATATAACAGTTCGATAATAGTTTAATTGCTCCTGCTGGTAATACGTTCGTTGAGTGCGGCTTTATATACGTGGACGCTGCCGAATGACCTCTGTCTGAATGACGCGGAACTCGCGCGGATTGCATTGAGAGCCAAGCGGATACGGATTCGCACGGCTTCTGATTGCCAACTGGTCGGCGGTCTGGTTTTCCGGAATAATCGGGGAAACAATTTGCCAGCGACCCGCGCTTAAACGCGCGTCTCCACGAGACCCGCTACTTCCACAAGCCACCACAAGCCTCGTGTACGTGTATCGCAAATTGCAATTTAAATCCGATAATAAAGTTTTCCAATGCTGCTCGACATCTTGCGTTTCCTGAATCGCGTTGCGTTCTGCGTTTCTTGAATCGTACTCGTGCGGAAATCTGTGGGATCTCTGTAAATGGCATTATGCGGAAAGAGAAGGCATATCACGTTTTTTTTTCTGCATACAAGTAACAAAAACCGCTATCAAAATGTTTAATTGTTAAAATATCAACTGATAATAATTGACTGATATTTGGACTATATTTGTATTTTATTTAATAAATATTATTCAATTTTATTTGTATTTTATATTAACCATATTAATATTTTAATGGTTTCAATTAATAGTTGTTTTTCAAACAAACGATTGCGAATAATTTTGATGATAAAACATCCATATGAAAAATGTGTACATATATATAAATGATGATACAACATTAATTAATTAATTAAGTGGATAAATGGAACAAAATTAATATATATATATATATATATATATATATATATATATGCGTGTGTGCGCGTGTGTGTGTACGCGGCGCGCGTACACACACACACACACACACACACACACACACACACATACACACACACATTTGATTATTTTTCCTATGATTAGATTAGAAGGATAAAATATTTAATATATAAATAACGATATATTATGTCCTTTTGAAATTATATTCGAAATAATAATTAAATAAAATAAAAAATATTACATATTTAATTTTTATATAGAATGTCCCTAGTCGCGATTCAAAAACCTAGAGCAAGAAAATTTCTCAAAAATTAAGTAAAAAGTTTATTTATAAATTTTTATTTCAAACAGTAGTTTTTAAAATAAAGTTATAAGGTGCCGAATCCTACTATGTGTATGGCAATAGTGAGCACGCACTTTAGATCATGTAATTGTATGATCGTGTAACTATGTGATCATTAGTGTTGCATTAATTGCATTAATATGAATTAATAATCTGAACGTTTTTTTATAATCTGCAATACCAACAATATAATTTTAATGAGGTAAAGATTTCATAACATTTATTTATTGGCATCAATTGCGATTAATTAATTTGCGATCAATGTTATGGTATCTTGCATGATAAAGTATCAAGAGTTCATGATTTAAAGTGCGGGTTCACTAATCCACCGCATTCGCGACTCATGAATAAGCGTCCATTTGAAACTAATATATAATTACAACCAGCTTACAACCTTTACAACCTTTACCTTTACTTATTGCTCGAAATAAAAATTTACAAATAAACTTTTTGCTTAATTTTTTGAAAACTTTTTTGCTATGATATTTTGAGTTGCGAATTTTGAAACATCCTGTATAAAAGAATTATAGGACTGTATAGATAAAATTTTAATAATTAGAAAATAGAATTCTTTAAAAATGATATTTATATCATCATGTGTATATTATGTGTATATTAAAAAAACGTTATATTAACAATACGTTTGACATGATTTTGAATTTGGTTTTTCATTATTTATTATTTCATTGTTATTATTTTATGGAGCATAATTATTTGTCACAGATTTTTTATTTTCTCAGTTTTCCTTTTTGATTTAAATTATTTAGATTTAGATTTAAATTAATTATCTATTGTTTAATTGACCCCTAAAAATAATTGAAAATGCAATCTTGTTTTTGCCCGTAAGAAACGTAACATGCCTATCTACAATGGAAATTCTATCCATACGTAAAGTCGCTTTTGATGATATCTACTTGTCACGACGGATAAATGTCAAGAATCTTTGCCTAGAGCTTCCATCGTGTTTTGCGCTCATTTATGTCACGTGAATACTAAATGCGACAGCGCAGTCCTTTGCGCTTCCAAATAATCTGATGTTAATTGTTCCGGCAATTGTGATCTTTAATGGATTATGAGTCAAATTGTTTAGTGTATACGCGCTGTTTTCACGATATCTGCGATTTCTCGAGGTAAAATGTGTGGTTAAATTTTCTTTTTTAATAATCCATCAGCTTGCTCGTTTTTTTCGCCACGTCTTTGTTTTCTATTTTTCTTATTGATAGATAGATCACTTGTTTCTGTTATCGAGCAATCGGAACGCAATCGGGTTTTCGATCTCATCTTCGTCCCCTTCTAGAACTCGATTGTGATAGCCGTAAAACTATTATAATTCAAATTGTCATCGTACTTGATTTCGCTGTTC
The DNA here is from genome assembly GCF_055798465.1 of Pogonomyrmex barbatus. Classification (NCBI taxonomy): domain Eukaryota; kingdom Metazoa; phylum Arthropoda; class Insecta; order Hymenoptera; family Formicidae; genus Pogonomyrmex; species Pogonomyrmex barbatus. Next base: position 3,381,569 of record NW_028297111.1, on the reverse strand, counting down.
CCCCGTTTTTTTTTGCGTCTCCTTCGCGATTCAAATTAGCAAGCCTTATGTTGTAACGGAATCGTTTATTTTTTTATCAACTATCTGAATTCGTATGTGCGCCATTCAGAAAATAGATAAAAACCAATCTCACTCAGTTTTTTTCTATTTCATTTAAAATACCAATATCACATTTGCGGATTAGCAAGCGGATGCAAGACTGTAACACTTTTTTTTTGATGCTAAATAACAGGAAAAAGTGAACTATTTAACGATAAGAAATATGGAGAAAAAAGATGTGATAAAAGAAAAGACTGATGGACTATTAGAAAGAAAATTTAATCACACATTTCATCTTGATCAGAATTACAGAAAGATCACAATTGTAAGAACAGTTAACGCTAAATTATATTTAAAAAATTAATGTTAATTTTGATATCGAGATATATTGTATATGCGTAAGCTTTAAAAATTTATTTTTTATATTCAAAAAGAAAGAAATTTTTCGCAAAATTATTTTAAAAAAATGTAAAACTAGAATTATGATCAATTGTTTAATAAAATATATAAATTTAATTATATCAAAATATTATAATTATAATCATCGAATAAATAGCTCAACAAATGTTATTTTGACGCAACATTAAATTTCGATTTTGATTGTTGTTTATATCAAATAATGAAAACAACAATCACCACGTTTGCTTCATCTCAAGTCAATCATTTATTTTAATTAAAAAAGTCGAAACAACATTAAAGCAGTTCTGTGCCAATTGATCTCGAGTGATCGAGGCAACACACTCGGCCGATGTGCGATGGTAAATTCGGCCGTTCTTTCCTGTCGTTTCACAATTTCGTTCTCGCAAATCCATTTATGTCGTTTCTCTCGGTTCCAGTTTCTTGGAGTTGCATCAGTTTGTTTGTCCCGCCCAACGGGAATCTAACGGTTTCCGAATATCCCAGGCCGGATATCCTTGTCCCTGACATCGTCATCCGTTCAAATTCGCTCTCTGTTTGCTTTCCCTGCGGGACATCGTCGAATCCGGTCGTCCGTTTGCTTTGTATGTGTCGTGAAAATTGAACATCTTGACCCGTACATATATTCGGTTTTCGACAGGATCATCGGCAAATGTTCGAAGCCTCCATGGATATTTCTCAATCAACAAGGTCCTCTCGCGAAATGAGTAACGAATAACAATGTTAGCACTTGATCAGTGCAATATGGTTGATTCAGATTTGTAACTAATATATTAATAATAAAGATATAAAGAAACTTGTAAAGAATATAAAGAAACGAAAGTTATAAAAAAGAAATGCACGAATTTTCTAATTAAATTTAAACAATAAAATATATTAAAAAATCGAAACCATTGGAATATTTGTGTAAACTCTATTAAAATTATGTTAAGAACGATTAGGATATTTACTTGAGAAAATATTCGTTTAGGAAAATATATGTAAGAGGGAGAATTAGAATACATAAGTGAGGATTTCCAAAATAGAAAGAGTTTAGACGACAAACGAGAAGGTGAAAAATAGAGATATAGATCGGAAGAACTCGGTCTGAGAATTATAGAATTATACTTGTATTAAAACGAGAAGTTGTTAAAGAATATTAAGAGAAATTTTGGACATTTTTATATCGGTTCTTTTGTTCCGGACGAATATGATTATCGTTAAATTAAATTCAATTGTTACGTTAAATAAATATAAAAGACTAGTTTATTTATTTTGATGATAAAACCTTGAAAACTCTTACATTTGTATTAGTATAATATAGATGCAAATATGATAAATATATAATATATATAAATATGAATTTTTAAGAACAAACTTCAGGACAATCGATTAGATTCTTCGCTCTTAAGTCTTTATATAGAAATAAAGATCATTTAAGAATTAAAATTTAGTTAATAAAATTTGCCATAAATCCTTAAAATAATACAAAACCTTTTTTTATACAAAGAAATTCAAATATGGTAAATATATATATATATATATATATATATATATATATATATTTTTTTTAAGGATCTATGACAAATTTTATTAACTAAATTTTATTAACTAAATTATTAACTAAAGTTTAATTCTTAAACGATCTTTATTTCATAAAGACTTGAGAGCGAAGAATCCAATCGATTGTCTTGAAGTTTGTCCTTAAAAATTCAGATATTTTTTGTAGTACATTGAAATACTTTGAGTATTAAATTTTTTAAATCCAAAGTCTGTTATAATATATTTGCTAAATCCAATATATCTCTTTCTTATATATTCTCTTATTATAGCGAAACAAAATTTAAACCTTTAATAAAGTACAAATCAATCAATTCTTCATCAGAAATATTCGATAGATCTAACATCTAGAATTCTATGATATTTCTGTGTAATTTTTCGAAATGTACAATAAAATTCCTGAAAAATGTTTTAGCCAACTGGGACAAGAGGGAATTTAATTTGCTGCGTGCAACTCATCGCCACGTTGTGGATTGACCGATTCGGGCATTTCCTGATACAATTTCCGAGGATTAGGATGTGTTCCACGGCATTTTACGAAACACACTTGGCTGTCGTATCCTCGTTGTCTCGTTGCACAGACGGAATGAACTTCCCAGAGCCAATAAAGTGTAGATCCCTTCTTTGTGTATGAGAGACGGAAATTGCTTTCAGTCTTCCAAATTCTTGCGGATAATGTAGCCGCTTTGTAAACTGCTTTCATCTCATCCCACTCTTTTTCCTGTTCGTTGTGCATACATTGGTGTCTGTGCTTGAAGGATATCTCTAACTTATCATACTTTTCACGTTTCACGAGTGGAATATATCGGCGAAAGCAATTCTAAAACTCATCGGTCAGTCGATTTTTCGGGGCTTTATGGGGCTTTAAGATATATCGGCCAAAGTCGTGCGCAAACTTTAGTTATCGCGAGCCGGATTACGAGAGTTTATATATCCTTTCCTTCGATATCCTGTCACGAAGATTTCGCAACATTTACGATATCTGTCAATGTGATGTCGTAACATTTATACGTAACGTTTCGTTGCAAATCTGTTGATCGGGTCTCTTTCAAGGTTTTAGTGATCAATCCTGGCGATATAATTTTAACTTACGGGAAAATGCTAAAAATGTGTGTGTGTGTGTGTGTGTGTGTGTGTGTGTGTGTGTGTGTGTGTGTGTGTGTGTGTGTGTGTGTGTGTGTGTGTGTGTGTGTGTGTGTGTGTGTGTGTGCGCGCGCGTGTCGATTTATTTCAATCGCAATATACCGTTTTTCAATTTTTCCAACTAAAGCGAAAAGATCAATCTTAACACGCGACTTCCGCCGATATATATATATATATATATATATATATATATAGTTTTGTGGTTTCATGGATCTGACCCGATTCACAAGGCTGGCGGATGAAAATGGGTATGCGAGACCAGGAGATATTTCCATTTGCCGATGCGCAATCGCTACGGAAAAGCAACGAGCCGAAGGTATTCCATTTCCGGGTGTGTTGTACCCCGGTGTGGCACTGTCATCAAGAATTTATTTGTTGTTGGAAAATGCATCGATTTCTACTGCCGACCTACTACTTCCGAGCAGTACCGCCGCGTTTTCGGCGGATGCGCTCGGTTCATCATCCTTACACCTGCAGAGCAGTCTACGGTGGAAAATCAATATTTGGTATATGTTCTTCGAATGAATTTGCACGACCGACTTTCCGTTTGCAAATATTTTGTATTGAAAGTCATTACGTTCTTCGTAATTTTTGTATCTTTGCATTCCGATTAGGCTATTATTAAATTTTTATTGAAGCAAAATTTGTGAGAGGAATTAATCTTAATTCAATCGAGATTTGTTTTTTAATAGTAATAGCAACAATTCTGCGACAATTACAACTTGTATGAGCATATTTACTACCTTTATTCTTTCTCTATATTGTTTTTTAAACAATAAATATTACCAATACTTATTTTGCAAGATAGATTATATAAAATATGTGTGTTTATCATGAATGAAATAGTAAAATAATATTTTATACTTATTCAAACTATCATTTTAAACGATATTCAATTAGTTAAATGATTAAATATTAACTTGCAATACATTATTTCAAATAAAATATTTATACATTTTATCTCTTATCATTAATATACTTTTTCTAATTTGGTAATTACATGCAAAATTATAGGATGATTAAAAACTAACGTTATGCTTTATGCATAAATTTTATTCACTAAACAATTTTGCGATTCTTCCTAATGTTTTCGTTCCTTATTTTCCTATTTATTTAGCTTTGAATCTTTGACGAGAAGTTAGAGAGTAAACTGATTCTATATAGAGGACTGTGTTACTTTCGTTTGAATGAGAACTGTAAGTGCACTAGACGCTATTACGAACATCGATTCGAAAAAGAACGACAAAGTGAATCTTGCCGCGTCAGTAAGTCGCGTGAGACTTGATTCATAAATAAAGGCGTAACGGGTGTTATGTATGTATTTACCAGTGGAAAATAAGGGAATCATGTGCATTTAATACGAGAATAATGAAGCGGACGATAGCTACGGATGATACACCGTGTAAATCAGATTTGTCGCATATTGCATTATGCGCGTGCGCGTTATATGCAGATGTGTCTTGTGCGGGAAAAATAATTATATTAAGATATTTATGAGAAAGAAATCAATTAATTCTCAAAAAAATAAGCATTAAGACACAATTTTTTTAATTTATTCTTTTATAGTGCTCTATTAGTATATAGTACTTATTTAAATGTAACATACGGATAGACAATAAGAAAATTGCAAAAATTAAATGGCTATTATTTTATAACGAATATACAGAAATGAATTAAATATAACTTTTTAAAAAAAATCTATCGTTTTTATTAACATAACAAAAGAATTATTTTATTTTGCTTGTTATAAAATAAATTACTAAAATAAATTACTACTAATTGACAAATTACAACGTAACGAGTACTTGTCAGTTTCAGTAATTTTTCGATTACCATTATAGATTAAGTAATTACAATACTGTACAATCGAATTCTTATCGATCGGTACATCGATAAATGCACTGAAAATCGAAAAACAGTAATAGTCTCTGGATTTTCGTTTATTCTATAATATTTTGATCTTAATATGTAGTATGCTTACTAAAAAAAAGTGTCTGCTGAAAAATACAGTAATATGTAAAAATTAAAGTTGTAAACAATATTGTCTGAAAGGCTAAATAATTACTGAGAAGTTTTATTATTCAATTATATGCGATTCTGTAACCATTACTGTTGGTTTTCAATAAAATTGCGTTCTATCGCACAGGCTCAGAGATACGAGAGAAATAGTTACTGTAGAATACAGTGCTGGCGATGACAATTGAAAGTAGTGCGACATGTACATCATACGAATATGCTGAGACAAGAAGACTAAAGTGATTTTTATTAAGGGGATCCTGGATTGACGAGCGAACTTCGACGAACACGTTCACACATATGCACATTTAAACATACGTAGATACATCTGTGTATATATACATGTATGTATACATGCACTCATACATTTCTGTACATACGTGATGCACATATGAACAAATTTTTGTATTGCTTTTTTTGTATTACAATTAGGTATCTAGCTTAATTTTAAAAACTCAACGTTGTTTCTTTATGTAATCTTCTAATCTAGCAATATCAATTTTTTACGTACACGCTGTAAAATTTTTATAAAGCAAATATTGACGCGACTTGACAACTTTGGACACCATTTTAAAGTACCAAATAGTAAAAAAAGATCTAAATTAAAAAATTTTTTTTCCTTCTTGATACGAAATTCATATGCATTAATACATATGCATAAATTTTAATTCTGGAAAAGAATTTCCAGATCTATAAAATTAATAAAAAATGAGCACTACAAAAATTACTACATTTTGTTGGTAATACAGACAAGTCCAGCCCCATTCCCTTAAAGAAATATTTTTTCCTTAGAGAATGATCTGTTTTATTACGGGAATAATACAATAGCTTTTTGCTATATTTTTTATTGTTTCTTAATTACACCTCTCCTCCTCTCTCTGTCTCTCTCTTTCTTTCTCCCTCTCTTCCTCCCTCTCTCTCTCTCTCTCTCTCTCTCTCTCTCTCTCTCTCTCTCTCTCTCTCTCTGTAGTAATTTTTTAAGAAAATTATTACAGAGAGATTTATTATATATAAAAAAAATCTTAAAAAATCTTATTTTTTATTAAAAAAAATAGAGTTCATGCGTACAAGTGTAATCAATAATAATAAAAAAATTAAATACTCTAGTTTTAAGTTTAAAACTAATGTTTTTAGTTTTCTTATTATTTCTGAAAAATAAATTATCTAAGTAAATTATTAAAAAAAGGCTAAAGATTTTAACGTTCTAGAAAAAAATGTATAACAGCCCAATTTATTATACTATAAGAATGTATATACATTAATATACATATTAAGAAAAATTGGAAATAACAATATGTAACGACGTATCTTTTTTTGAAAAACAATTATGTATTTTCTTTACACCAATTGATTTATCTCATTATTCTGTGTATAAAAATATTAAGACAGTTGCCAAAAAATGAATAGTTTACAAGATATTTATACTTTATGCCAAATTATATATCAAATTCAAGCTTCATAACTCAGAAAGAACTTACTAAATAAATATTTTATTATACAGTTTTGAAAAGCTTTCGAGATAAGCTACAAGGATATGTAATGAGGATTTAATGAAACAATTATTTAAAACAACTATTTAAGAAAACAAAGTTGACCTCTATATGACCTCGGCAACTCAAGATCAAGGATAAGATAAAGTAAATGGATCTTTTTGAATCCTACAATTTTATTTAAAATATTTTTTCCTAAAATGCTTAGTTTTCGAGATATTTTACTGTTCCGGTACTTTTTATACACTCTGTATAAGCAATATTGGAAAAAATATTAGAAAAAATTAAAATATTAGAAAATTAAAAAAACTTTTTTTGTTTATATATTGCACCGTTACTACTGTTACTACTGTTACTGATCTTTATCGTAATAATTATGAAACGATACAACAGTGATTCAATATTGAATTAGGAAATAAATCTATAGTCTATTTGTTACCGTGGAACCTGTAATCGTCACTACAAAATCCGTATTGGTTACTGGAATAATGTGTAATAGTATATAATGGTTGCTGGATTCGTAAGAAAAATCAAAAGTTCAGAGTGAACATGAATTTTATAATCGTTATCGTTTTTCAGCTCTCAATGTGGTATTATATTGATTATTGACTATCATTATTGTTATTGTTATATGTTATTATACAGAGCAAACTAAAGTGGAGAAAAATACAATTTTATTAGAATGTGGCACATCGATCAAAAAGAAATCAATATTAGTCAAAAAATCTCTCTCTCTCTCTCTCTCTCTCGGATGAAAATTCTTTGAAGATTACGGAAAATGCTTGAAAAAACGGATGATGGGTAAAATGAATTGATTTTTTGGTCGCGGAAGCGAAAAGTGAAAACTATGTTTTTTTTTAATTTTTGAGCTGCTGAATCAGATTCTGATCTTTAAAAGTTTTTGTGAAAAGACATCAAATTGCGTGAAACCATTCAAAATAAAAATTGAAAAATAATAAAATAATAAAAAATAAAATTGAAAAATAATACAAATAATTAAATTATTTCGTAAAAATGTAATGCTAATAAATAAAAAACAGTATTAAAAGATTATCAATGGAAGACTTGAAAAGCAAGGAATAAAATGAATACTCAATAGATGGAATTCATCTAGAAAATCATTCAGCACATATAAAATGTTGAAAGGAAGCTGTGTCAAAGCACAGAACTTTTACGAGATGATCTATAAGAAGGAAGTGCCATCTTTTACCGTCGCATTTGTAAAGACTATTATGAAATTTTGAATGATTAAAGTCATGCGTTCAGTATAAGAGTGATGAAGTAACATTTTCTGTGATATGTTAATGCACAAACTTTTATGTTAAAAAAAGAGTTGTAGATATGCAAAAATTTTGATGAATTTTAATTGGGCAAAAAGTTGTGCATTGGAAAATTTATTCTAAGTAAAGATGAATATGAATATGAAAATGAATATGAAAAGATGAATATGAAAATAATAACGAAGTAAATATAATAAATATATCATACTAAAAAGACAAATGTGAAACCTTAAACATTAAATTGTTTAGTAAGTTTTCAGTATTTTCTATTTTTATTTATACAATATATAGAAATTTAAACTATAATGTAGAACATTTTACGTATATGTATGTATGTATGTATGTATGTATGTATGTATGTATGTATGTATGTATGTATGTATGTATGTATGTATGTATGTGTGTGTGTGTGTGTGTGTGTGTGTGTGCGTGCGCGCGCACGTGTGTGTGTGGGGGGGGGGAGAGAGAATATTATATTTATTTTTAAATTTAGACTATAATTTAGAGTATTATATATTTAGAGTATTATATATTTAAGTATCAATAAGTATCATATATATCAATTTATTAGTAGGCAAGTATTTAACATTAGCCATTATTTTATATCATCATGTTAATGTTCATTTTTTATGTTATGTTTATCACATTTATTTTGTGAAATCTTTTTTTGATATATTATATCATTTATAGTATTAATATTATTATTTAAATATTATTATTTAAATTATAATAAAAAAATCTTTCAAATGTTCATAAATAACACTAATAATTCACATAATAATATAAAATATCATGACTTAAAGAGAAAGGCGTACAGCCAATTTTTAATTTAAGATTTTAAATAGAAATAATATAAAATAATATATTGAAGCATGCAGATATGATAACATTATTGACTATTTATCGAACAATCTTAATAATCAAATTAATCTTAATAATCTATATGTAGTACATGCATATTTATAACTAATATTAAGTTATTATTATTTCTATATTATGGTTTCTATTACAGATTCTGTAAAATTTTATAGCAAAAATATATAATATTTTATTTAAAAAAATTTGAAAGTAAGCAATGCATTTATAATAACTTAAAGAAAATTTCATTTAAAACGTGTAAATTTTACGGAGCGCATTATAAAAATATTATACAGAGTGTATAAAAAGTATCGGGACGGCCAAATATCTCGAAAACTAAACATTTTAGGAAAAAAAAATGTTTCAGAAAAGTTGTAGGGTTTCAAAAGATCTATTTATTGATCTTATCGACAGCAACTATGTATTTTTTTTATACCGTACAATTTATCTTATTAGTCTGTATATAAAAATATTAAGATATAATTGCCAAAAAATGAATAGTTTACGAGATATTTCATATTTTATGTCACGTATCAAATTCAAATCTTATAACTCAGAAAATGTTTAATGAAAAGATAATTATAGTATTTAAGGCCCCTGACTACTCAGCGAAGAACTCCGCGTTGATGGTAGCGACACGTAGCATCGTGATAAAAATTAGAATTATTCATCTTTGTTTTGTCGAATTTGGGTGAATTTGGGACTTAACATCCACACTCGTGATTTCGCGTAAATGAGATGAATTTACATTCCACACATGTATTTATTATAGTTTTACAGTTTATAATACAATCACAACATGATCACGCTCCACATGTGTTATAACATAGTTCACGTCAACAGTGTTCTTTCGCTTTGCCCGCTTTCTTTTCGTTTCGACGACGCTTGGGACGACACCCTGAATCACGACGCGGTAGCAATGCCTGAGGGCTGACGTTCTGAGCCACATTGAAGCACGTTTGGGAGTGTCGCCCGGAATTAATCGCCCTTTTTTGAAAGAGTTCGACGGACACAACACACCTGAAACTGTCGCCTGTCTTGTCGTGATACAACACACACACGCGATGTAAAGATATTCGACTGTTTTATTCTCGATCTGTACGGTGTCGCGGACAACGAAAAAGTGATCTCGCCCTTCGATCCTCGAGGATCTCCGAGTCAGAGAGCGAAGACGACCGAATCATGTTTTCCTCATGTTTTCCTTGATCGTGAGATCAGAAAAGTCGCGGATTAACAACGGCGACGCCAAGACGCGCACGTGTGCCGCGGATCCTTTGATGATCCGGGCAGCGAAATCTCGCGAGTTCGCGATCACAGCAGCCGAGCCGCCGAAACCCCATCTCCGTCAATAATGTTTTTTTGTGTGTGTAGCCATATGTGTGTGCATGTGCCCGTCGATAAATTTCATCATATAATTGTGGGATCAAACGAGCCCGTCGAAGACGGATGAAGTTTGATCGAAATTATACTACACGTCTCGTTCTCAATGATAGTATTGTAATATTGCTTGTCATATCTCATATCACAACGTTTAAATATGGCGCTTTAGCCTTCTTCGATCTCTTGCCACTTCATATTGTTTTGTGTAAGAACTTAGAATTATCACCAGTGAAGATGATAGTGGGTGTAAGTTGTTATTATTTGGGAAGAAATATATCCGGATGGGAGACTATCATCTTTGAACGAGATGTTTCATATAATTTCGATCAAACTTCGTCCGTCTTCGACGGGCTTGTTTGATCCTACAATTATACTACACGTCTCGTTCTCAATGATAGTATTGTAGGTTTTTAGCGTCTGTGATAATTCTTTTTTTTTTTTTTATAAGATCAGAACACAACTTATACACATGAAAGAGTAACTCAAAATTATTGTAAAATTGCTCGTTAGCTGTTCGAATGGGTCTGTATTTCTACCTGATCTATTTCCTTGATGATAATCGGTTCTTCGTCAATGACTTCGTTGAGATTGACTGGAGGTTTGATGTGTTTTCTTTTTGAAATTGAAAAGTTGATGTCTTAGCGGATAACCCACCTGCCAGTATCTCGCAGGTGCTTCCCGTTTTCCTGGTTCCAACGTTTGACGGCAATTTTTCGAGTAGCCTTTTCAATTTCCTTTGCATCTGTAATTTTCTCTTTTAAATCACTCTCATACAGCCATTTATCGAAAATCCTAGTATTCACAGTTTCACAGTGGTTTAATATTCTTATTCAACTGTGATGTAATGAATGATTTTCGAGCTACAGATTGTTGATAAAAAACATCTGTCAAAATCTGATTAGCATGGCTCAAGAAATCGATGAATGCATCTTCATTCACCCCATCTTTCTAGGAGGATCTATGAGCAAAGACACTGCTGCTGTACCAATGCTGCTCCCAGGGCCGCCATAGCTGTACCAATGCAATTCTGGGTGTCCAAGAAGTGCAGTCTCGTTTTTAAGCAATGTCTGAAAGAAATGGAACAATTTCTGCGTTAACTTTCGAGGCTTTAGTGTAAAATACTTTTTCTGTTATATGTCTTTTTTGTTTTTCTCTGGATGATATTTAACAATCTTGAACTAGCCCAAAATACTCCAATACAGCCTTATTGACTTCAGCTCTCACATCTCTTTGAAAATTATGAGATAACATAACCTACCATAACATTATCCTCTCCAATCTTGTGTAAAAGAGAGAGCTGATGAAGGTTACTTTCTCAGATACGGAGCTTTATGAGGGTAGTCCGAAAAGTTTTGAACCTAACATAGAAACAAGTATTTTTTCGGTCAAATATAGTTTTATTTTTCAACATAATCTCCTTTTAAATCGATACACTTTTTCCATCGATACTCTAACTTCTTTAACCCCTCCAAATAGTAGTTGGCGTCTTGCTCCGCAAAATAGGCGTTTACGTATGCGATGACCTCCTCGTTCGATGAAAATCTCTGTCCTTCAAGCGAAACTTTAAGCTTAGAAAACAGAAAAAAGTCGCTGGGGGGCCAGATCTGGTGAATACGGTGGGTGGTCAACCAATTCGAAGTGCAGTTCGTGAATTTTGGCCATGGCGACCGCCGAAGTGCGAGCAGGTGCGTCGTCTTGATGGAACAGCACTTTCTTCTTCTTCAAATGCGGCCGTTTTTTTGCAATTTCTGTCTTCAGCTTATCAAGTAATGATGCGTAATACGCTCTCATTATTGTTTTACCTTTTTCAAGGTAGTCGATACACACAATTCCGTGACTACCCCAAAAACCGGTCACCATTACCTTCCCAGCTGATGGAACCGTCTTCACCTTTTTCGGAGCAGGTTCATCCTTTGCAGTCCATTATTTTAACTGTTCTTTTGTCTCTGGAGTGTAGTGATGGATCCAAGTTTCATCTACAGTTATGAATTGATGCAAAAAATCTGACTCGTTTCGCTTGAACAAGGCCTTGAAGATGTTCATTCGAATTCGTTTTTGGTCCAAAGTGAGCAAGCGCGGCACCCAACGCGCGGATAGCTTGCGCATATCCAGTTCTTCAGTCAATATATACAAACGCGTTCTTTCGGTATGCCCATAGCCTCTGTTATCTCTCTAACCTTGATTCGATGGTCATCCAGTACCATTTGGTGAACATTTTCGATGTTATCAGCGATGGTCGCAGTTTTTGGCCGTCCCGAACGCTCATCATCAGCCAAGCTGGTACGACCACGTTTAAATTCAGCTGCCCATCTTTTTACGTGGTAAATGATGGGGCAGAGTCCCCGTAAACAGCGTCCAATTCGATTTTAATTTGCGCAGTCGTATTGTCTTTCAAATGTAAGAATTTAATCACGGCACTATATTCAATTTTTTCCATTTTTACAAAAACACTGACATCGACTGACACAAACGACTGTCAAACAACAACTGAGCGTCCAAAATGGCTGAAATTTTCACAAAAATCTTTCAAAGCATATACTATTGTATACTAGAATGATTTTGACGAGTAACGTCATCTTCATATTAAGGCTCAAAACTTTTCAGACTACCCTCATACTTCAATGAGCAAAGAAATAAGTGAGGTTAAAGGAGGCGACATTTATTGTGTCCATAGGTCTATGTTCCTGTTGAACTTGCTTACAAAAACACCCCGTCAAGTCTTGTTGATTTTGACTCTCACTTTTCGTGTGGAAAATGTGAGATAACATATGTTAACCCTCTCAGGATAGGTATTATTATTTAATAATTTTATATAAGTTAGACATAGCAGATGTGCTAGTAGAAGGTTGTTTTGAATGAATTCACCCTCCGATGATATTTGAAGTTATCTATTTGATTCTGTAATTTGTCGATCTTATCATCTCTTTTTCTTTTGCTCCCATGGCGATCGCGATCACGCGATCGAGAACTTGAATGCTTTCTCTTCTTGTGTTCTGACATTGTTCTTACTTTGAGAATGTAATAAATTTTTGCGGGCTATACCGAAAAACGTCTCGATAGTTCGGCACAACGAAACAATATGAAGTTGGTAAGGGATCGAAGACCGAAGGAGGCTGAAGCATCATATTTAAACGTTGTGATATGAGATATGACAAGCAACACTATAATACTATCATTGAGAACGAGACGTGTAGTATAATAATAATCGTGCACGATTTCGTTGATTTCGAGCTCGAACGTATATCTTATCTTTGTCCTTGTTCACCTTTAAATGACAACGAAAGTGCTGACAGTAAAATTTTTTATTGCATCTTACTATTTTGCTATTGTTTATATACTTAATCGTGCAGATGCAACTTGTCGCATCAAATTCGTAAAAATGGAAGGCCGCTAGAGTTATTTTTGAACTTTATGCGTAAAAGCATATTTTTCAATAACTGTCAAATTGTATATTTTCTGTCTGAATAGACTTCATTTCACGTACCTTTTACGACTATTTTACTATTTATTGATTATTAGGAGGAGAAAGGATAGTAGTCATCCATTTCCTCAAGTATCTTAAAACTATCTCGAGTATCATTTTAATTAATCTTCTTATTTCTTAATTTACAAATCACGTGTAATAAATTTTACTGTGTCATTTTTCGCTTTATGACATCACGATTTCAATATAGCCGTGGCGACTAGTCAGGAGCCTTAGTTTTGTTGTAAATTATAATCAAAAAATTGTTTCCATGTATAAGTCCCGCAATCGTTATGTTTTTTTATCGTCACATTATTTATAATACGTAAAACGTTTTTAATTTCTTTTTATTCTGTAATTTCCCTTTGTTTTAGGATGCGTAAAACTGTAAGGAATAATGAGCGAAATCCGATCGAGCGCTCTCTACAATGAATCGATGTCATTGTCATCTACATATATGCAATTTATGTTTTATGCATGTCACTTCGTTACATGGCGCGTTGTGCGAAATGCAGTTCGATACATATGTGCATGCGTGTGCATTAATCGAATAGGAATATATGCGTCCGTCGTTGTTGTACGTTTCGAGGTATTACAAGTTTTTGGTCATTAAATTCTCATGTGAGAGGTGACATGTGTGTGTGTGCGCGCGCGCGCGTGCGTGCGTGTATAGCATGGTTGAAAAAAGGTTCTTCTTTATAATAAAAATGTCTTATAATAATTAATATTAATTCAACAAATTCAATCTCTCATCCGATACACAAATTTTATCGGGATAGTTCTAAATCTCTATTTACATCGGCAAGAGTGCCAGCGTCCAAAATTTACGCTATGTAAACGATATAGTACCGTAGAAATTTCCGTAGAAATAATTAGAGAGATTTTTCGAGAAAGTTATACCGATCTATTTCAAAGCATTACACTCATTACAATAAAATAATTTCTAAAAAACTTGATACAAATAGGATTATACCGAAAAGTACATATGTTTAAGATTTACCAAATGTCATCAAATTTATATGATATTAAAACATGATTTATTATTAATTTATAACATAACATGACATATTGTTGTTGTCATACATTGTTGTTATGATATAAAAAATAATAAGTTTATTGAATTCTCTACTAAAAGAGAAAAACTTGTCTTTTACAAAAAAATTTACTTATTTTTCAACAAATTATTTATTTTCTTCTCAAATTAATATTTTTACGAGATCATATTATTAATATATTTTTCGAAAAATTCAATTTTGTGATGCTACAGCTTTTTTCCGAAGAAAAATTTTAATCGTATAATCGCTTCCGAATGAAACTCGCAGATTCGATGACATTCCGCATAAAATTCGAGGAAAAATTTATCGGTATCGACGCGATAAATCGAATCGGCTCGGCGCCGCTCTTCGTTCGCGGGTCGGTTATTTTTCAGCCGATCGTAAGTTTCCTTCGAAAGCGATGCAATATTTCAGATGGAATCACGCGCGCGCTCCGGTATACGCGATGCGCGGTATACATCGCGTAGCAGACTGTAAAACATATTTCGCGTTCTCCTCGCACCGACACGCGTCGCGCGCACCACCGACGAGAATGCGGCTCTGCCGCATGGAGGTGTGCGTATTCCTCGGTATTAACCCCCTCTCCCCCCCTCCCCCCCTCCCCCGGCACCTACTACCGACTCTCCGCGTATGCGCTTCTCTTCTCCATCTCGACAGCGAGTCACCCACACGCGAATCGCGCGTTTCCTTTCGCGCGAAGGCATGTACGCGCATACACGCGTAAGTGGTAAATATGGATGCGCGATAATATGGCCAGGGACTGACATATATTTGCGCGTGTACGTATATATACGTATATATACGTACGTGCAAAGGTGTTTCTCTCTCCTCCCTTCCCTTTCCCTCTGACCTCACGACACTATATTCGCATTCTTCGCTGTATGACATTTCTTTCAAGCGAATTGTCATGACTTTCAGTGATGATTTCTTACAGTCGGATCACTTTATTCTCTTTGTTCTTCATGGGTTTAATAAACTAAAGATCCTAAAGATCCTAAAGATCCTAAAGATCCTAAAGATCCTAAAGATCCTAAAGTTTAGTCTTGATTAATTTGAGATAGCAAATTTAAATGTATTATGCATGTTTTATATGTTAAACACATAAAATTTATATATGTGTACATATAGAATTTATTTTACAAATTAAAAATAATACATTTATAACTAATATTATAAAATATATAGTTTTGTGCATTTTCTTTTAATTCAAAATGTGAACAAAACATATTTTGATTATGTATTTCGATTTGCATAAATCTAGCTAAATGTTATGTATTTAGCAAATAAATATTTATTATCTAATTTGCTCTCTCCATATTAATACAATTACTCTCCATATATATCATCGTATGATTGTTTGCAGTTTATGTGTATCAAAGCACGTCAACATATTATCAATTACCGATTATCACGATATTTAAATATATTAAACTTGAAATGTTAATAAGAATTTTTGCGTTCTTTAAAATAGCATATTGCAAAAGTGGATTTTTTTGTAAAATAAATTTAATTTATATTATAAAATTTTTAGTAAGAAATTTATATAAAGAAAACTACATATACATAATCTTTGCTATATATATTGTATTTGGAAGATTATAGAATTAAAGGCTCTTGAAATTATTAGTTTAAACGCGTATAATAAACGTAACGTTATGATAGTTTTATTGAGATAATAATGAGATTTATATTTTGAAGTAAATGTTTAATAATATTGACTTAGAAAATAACCATGTACAAAAAAAATTTTGTACATGGTTTACTATAAAATAAAATCATCCAAGCGATTTACCTAAAAAAAACGAATTACCTAAAAAATATTTACTTTGCAAATAAATATATACGTAGCAACGTAGTTACCTCTGCAATTTTTCGTTTCTTTGTTATGTGGCGAATGAAAGATGAGATATATCGCGCTTGATATATCGCGCGATATACGATATTTTCAAAAGTTTGCGATCTCCTGGGAATAATTTCGGTAAAATGACTTCTATCGTATTCGACTTTATCGGCGGACTTTATCTTTCTTTCGTGATTCCGTGATTTGGATCCTGGTTTTGGAAGAACGGAATCGCGAAAGCGCTATCATTCTGATTGTTCGCGTAACGAAATGCGAATTCGTCCCGAAACTAGAAACGGTTCCTTGTAGATCTCTCGTAGATTAAGTCTCTCGATCTTAATTGGTAATCGGATCGATCGGATGCCGCCTTCGCAAAGTTGGAGAAACCTTGAAGTTCCTATTATTCTTACAAATTGCAAATAAAAATGAATTCTCATCGAGTGGGATTTGCGCGTTATGCTAATAGTAATTTTTTTTAGTAATATACGTACGCTTTCGCGACGTAGCGAGAAAAATTGATAATTGAAGGTAGAAACGAGCGCGTCACTTCGGAGTTTCCGTCTCGGGGAATATTTTATATATGGAGAGAGAGAGAGAGAGAGAGAGAGAGAGTTGATCACACTTGGCCGTCGACAACAATTGGCCGTCACACTCGGTGTCATACTCTCGGTGTGAAACGGGTTTCCTGTTTTGCAATGCACGTTTAAGCAAACGTGACACACTCTATCGCAGAACTATAAATAACTATGATCTTCCGAGGCATGACGGACTGAAAATTATACACAGCTATTTTCTCATTGTGTTGGACCTCTCCATTAATAATATACTGATGTACTGATAAAGCGCGGTAGATGTACAGTAAGTATAAAGTATAACTGATACACATCTTTTGCATTAATTTTCTTTCTGTTGCAATCAATTTCTCAAGCTTTGTGAAATTATAATCACTCATTGCTCATCCTCGGGGACGCGCACAATTTTTTACCTCATCGATTAATTTTCCATTCATGGATCCTCCCTTCTCATTTGATCGCAAAAATTTTTTTTCCCTGTTTCCCTGTCATTTATCTTATTTGCTTCACCTCAAACATATTTGCGAATGAATTACGGAGATCTTTTTCTCCGTAAACTTCACTAATTCGATCGTATTTTCAAATGGGACGAGCTATCTCTCATGCGCGAAAACGTACTTCTTCTATTTTTAATACATGGCCGGTTACTTTGTACGTGCCGGAATAAATTTGCTGGATCACATATGATATCGTACTGACGTACGAGATACTTTATTGCCTAAACGTGCACGTTGTAAGAAGCTATAAAGTAAAATACGCGATGATCGAGATATACGTGTTTACAATAGCAACTATCGATATTTTTATGTCAATTTGCTTCTCACGTCGCTGAACCATGACACTGTCTATGAATAAACTTCACCAATAGCTCATAGATTGATGTAATATTAGCTGATCAGTCTTATTTTTAAAATTCTTATAAAAATCCATTTTCTCCATAATTAGATTTATTCTATAATCGTTATAATCCATGAGATAAGATAATAGGATAAAATTACATTTTTTTTCCGACTTTAAAAATAATTCTTCAGCATATTAATAGAATGCATTTACGTTTCTTTCGCTGAAATAATGGGCTAATAACGATAATAATAATGATGATTTAGGGATATCGAAAAGATTTAGAGATATAAAAAGATTTCAAAGCAAAAATAAAAAGAATTTCTATTGTTTTTTGTTATTATAATTGTCATCTGAGGATTGATTCGGAAAGAAATTAAAAATAAATTTAGATATTTGAGAACGTGCAACCTTTTTTTTTGAAATTCCAAGGAATAATTGGTTGAGATAAAATTAGCATTACATTTCATGGCTTAAGTCAATATCTATTATATATACCCCTCACTATTTCCTTCAGAACTCTATTTTTGCGACAGACCATGAGAGATTTGCGATTATAGCGAGTGGAATATCACTAATAAATTTCTAAGCAATATCTGTGATATACGCGACAATTTATAAATCATTTGAATTTAGTGCAGAAATAAAAAATAAATTTGTAATGCACACATGATATTGTAATAAACAGTAGAATGTAATATTGTCAATAGACAATAAGACAATAATTAAAAGCAGCAATCAATTGTACAATATGTAATATATGTTAATATAATTTGATTATATATGAATGATAAAGATATACCTATAAAACTTGATTTTATTTCAAAATTGTAGAATATAAAAGAATATAAAGAATATAAAAATTTTCTTTAGCAAGTATGATAGACATCATTGCAATATTAATGCGTTAGTTACGTTATTTATCACAAAAATATATAATATGAAATTTTTATTTTAGTTTAGAATTTTAATACAAACATAACATGAAGCGACTTTAGATGATATCTATAATTCTATAATTTGTGTCAAAATTCAGGAAAATTTCATTTATAATTTCATATCTTACTTTTTGACATATGTATGTACGTATTTGAATATATATATTTGTACATGTATATGTGGTTTTTTTAAATTCTATTTTTCCAAATATTATGCATCAAATTTTTCGAGATTCTGGCGCGAATGTTTACAGAATGTTTATTTTTTCAATTTTATGAGAAATAAAGCTAAATAAAAATTGTATTTACATATTTTTATGCTAAAAAAATTGCCGCAAAGTGCCGAGATGTACAAACTTGCCAAGATTATATACGGCAGGATTATATACACTACAATATACAATATATATGTGATATAAGTTTTGTTATATACACTAATTACATAAAGTATTTTTATTAGTATTAGTATTTTATTATAAAGTAATTTTGTTATATCACTAATTACATAAATCAGCGTGGATTTATGTTGTGTCTCGCCGCGTATTTTACGCTCGACCATCGATTTGTCGCGCGCGGAATGACACAACGCACAAATTTTCTGTACGATGAGAATAAAGAGAATGAACACGAAGAGAGGACGGTGGATGGGGGAAGAGGGAAGAGGGGGAAGAGTAACGCGGCTTGGTGGTATCGATAAGCTGATTTACGATCGACGACCATGCGCGCTAGCAATGTAGAAATGCTCGCCAGCAATGTAGAAATGCTCGCCAGCAAGGAATATAGCCGGTCGCAGCGATGGCGAACGTGTCCCGGAGGTAATGCATTTTATAGTGGATCCTGCGACATTCCGCTGCAATTCGGTCCGCGGAGACTCACCCCCGGTTGACTGACCTCTTACCCCAGCATTCGGTTAAGAGCATCGCGGTTGCCCGTGCTGGGGGGGGGGGGGGCTCCACCACGATTATCATCTTCCGTAGGCGCGAGGCGTTCGTAAGGTCTCCCTGGTGCGTCCCTAGTACTTGTCATCAGCAATGCCGATGCCGATGCCGATGCCGATGCCGATACCAACAATAATAATTTATATTCCATATTATGTATGAATCGGAGCGTTTTAGAAAATGTGGCGAAGCATTTTGCGAAATGTAGGCGATGTTCTCTCGGTTAGCGCTGCATACGATATCTCTATCGAGAAGATACGACATTTTTGTAGATAAGACATCGCAGACATCGATATTTTACGAATATCTCTCGTAAAACGGCGGCAACTGCTATCACGAATTGTAATTGCTACTGTTTAATTCCGTCGCGCATTTCATTATCCAGTGATGTCCCTTTTGTAAAAATAAAATTCCGTCAAAAAATAAAAATCGCAGTCAAAAATTTAAAATCTGCCTATAAATATAAGAATTATTATAAATATACGAAATATTAGCAAAAAAAAAATACCGAGTAATGGTTCAGGTAAAGGGCAATTACGAATCTGTCAGTATGTCGCGGAATAATATTTAGTATTTCAACAGTACCGTGCTTCAACAATGTTAATGAAAAATGTTTGTAACTAGAACAATTTTGTTAAAAACAGTGAAACGATAAATAAAACGCGACGACGCTACACTTCCATTTATGAAAGAATGTAAAAACTGCATGTTTAAAAAAATATGATATACGGCAGAGAAATGGTTCATAATAAATTTTGCTTATGATAAAAAAGTGAATTATTTTCTACAATTTAGAATAAATTGTAACAATTTTCAGTATTATCTATTTAATTGTAATTGATTACTTATATAAGTTGTTCTTAATTAAAATGAATCTTTTCTTTAATAAAAAGTTATGAACGTGAATATTTCTTAATAATATGTAAAATATTCTTTATGTTAAACTTTGTGTTTTTATACATTACATTATTTAATAATTGTCACATTTTGGACCGTATTTTATATATATATATATATATATATTACATGAAAAATTATTGCCATTTTATAGGAAATGTACAAAATATATCAATCTTTTAAATAAAATATTTATTCCGTACTTAAATTTCCGTCCGTTATATTTTCTACCGAAAGGAAGGAATATGCCTTTTCTGCCGAAATATCCTTGTTTATTAAATGAAAATATTCAAATGATATTTCTTACTTACCTGTTTTCTCACTCCGGTAATATCACTGGAGTTTGAAGCTTGCAAGTTTTCGCACTATAATATAACGATACTATGGCACGTTAAGTTTACACCATGAGTCGAATAAAATGGCCATAAGCGCTAAGGATCTTGGCTGTGATATCGCTACGCTAACACTAATCCTTACATGAATTCTTGTGTGAGCTTATCTGTAAGAAACTACGCACAAAGTTTTACACAAATTGCAAATGTTTATTTTTCGTATCTTTTTGATTAAGTTTTCTTCATCTAAATCTCATATTTGTTATCATAAGATAAAAATTTAAACGTATTTCTTTGACTATTTGAGTGTATATTTTAATGTAGATTTTATATGGATTTACATGGATTATAAATTGTCTAAAGCAAGTTTTATAACAAAATTTAATATATATTTGTAGTCTAATTCTTTAAATGATTTATGTTACACGACATATAGAGTTCCATTCTGAATATGCTGAATAGAAATTAAAAATGTCTAAATATGAATTTTAGGATAAAACGCCACAATAATTTGCAAAAATAATAATCTTAAACAAAATATCTATTAAATTGTTGCAAATTGTTAAGCTTTTCGTGACGTCTTGATAAAAACGTCTTCGATTTCTTCTTTGAAGGTCTTGAAGATCTTTATTATCGAAGCCTGCGCGTTTTGGGGCATGATGGAAATAATATTTATAGGTTCGTATATAATCTACAGGCCGGTACAGCAAACTGAGGGATTCGCATCGCGCGACTACGAGTCAATTCACGCAGCCTTTGAAGAGCTTTAAGCGGGTGTTAATCGGATAGAGAAGTTTCCGCAGCCATGCAGATTTAGCGTCCGCGCAGTTACGAACGAATAAGCGAACGAGCGAACGAGCGAACGAACGAGAGCGAATGCGCGAACGAACGGACGGACGGACGGACGGACGGACGGACGGACGGACGGACGGACGGACGGACGGACGGACGGACGGACGGACGGACGGACGGACGGACGGACGGACGGACGGACGGACGGACGGACGGACGGACGGACGGACGGACGGACGGACGGACGGACGTACGTACGGATTCCATGCTCTTGGCTGCGTTTCAAAACCGTTCCGTAACCCTCGAGGGCCGTTGCAATCGAGGACCCGCAGCCGATTAACCTAAATCCTCGCTATCCTTTTTGCAATTCACGCGAGCCGCGATGGGAAAGCGAGATTCGCATTTCCGCGCTCGCCCGATCGAAAGAAACTGATAATGGGCGTGGCACAAGGAAACGATTTTCTTCTATCTCGTAGGAACAATCAGTTCTTAAGTTGTAAAGCAAACTCATGTGAAACTCCGTATTCGCTAATAATACAGATGCTTTATTGAAAATTATCACGTGCAACTGTGAAAGTATCATTAAAATAATTAACGCTTTTACAATATCTACTTCGAAAGCTCATATTTCAATCAAAAACGATATTTGATTGATGTTTGCAATATAATTACAAAAGTTACACAAAATTAATTAAGGAATCATAATATATTAATAATATGAAAATAAGCTGTATAAATATTTTCATACTTAAATCAATAAAAAAAATTTTACAATCTTGTAGACTCGAAGATTCAGTTGCGCTTGCGTGAATTTATCGCAGCTGTAGAGTCTCTTTTTGAGAAGAAAACCTCAGATTTAAATTAAATGCATATACGCGATTACTTTGGAAATAAAGACAGTAAAGTCACATTTTTGCGCTTGACGAAATTCACGGCAAAGGAAGGACCGAGTACAAGAGTGGCTAATTGCTAAAGTTTCATGAGCGTCCATGTTCTTTTTTTCTTGTTGTAGCGTTCTTGCGTCACATTTTCTCCAAGGGTCCGAGATACCTAAGCGATATATAGGAAAAAAAGCCAGATTATTCATTCGGCTGGAATGGAAAAGTTCGTTCAACTTCTTTTCCGCGAGGCAGTGTTTTTAAAATGGATTAACTCGTCGATTGAGCGAATTGAGCTCGTAACTTCGAAGCACAGTACACAATCGATCGACAAACAGATTCTATTGATCCTGTTCTTTGTAGATAAGAACAAGATGGATAAGTAAAATATATAATTATCTTTAGGGCTTCATCATAGATGCATATTTTATAAAAACTCGATACAATTTCAATTATCTAATACCGTATGAAACGTATAATATATTTATGTTTAATTCTACCGTACCTCCAAAGTCTTAAACTCACTTTAGATAATTTCTAATTTGCCTCAGAATAAAATCTAAAATAAAATTCTTTTTATTATTTTATATGTTGTATTATAAAAATATGTGAAAAATTAAAATATATGAAATGTGCTATTAAAAGACATAGATAGACGCTAATATTTATTGAAATACGGCATATAAAATTATAAATAGAATTGTATCTTGAAATTTGACACGAATTATAAGTTGTTTAAAATTTTACTAACAATGAATATAAGAATAAACTAATTGCACAATTTACGCTATTGGACGCAAAGCTGCACACAATAATAAATGGTAGTGTAAAGATCGTTAAGAATTAATTACCTCGTGAAAGTTAACGAATATGAAAAAGTGTGACATTTATATTTTAACATCGACGAAAGACAAAAATAGCGTAATATTAATTAATCATTTGAATATCAATATTTTTTAAAAATTATCAATCTATTTTTTTCTTTTCTATTTAAAATTATCAACGAAAAGATTCCTGAGGTTACTAACACTCGTCACGATTTATGAAATTGTTATTGCATATGATCCATGCTTTCCTTTATTTTCATGATTTCATATGAATTTGAATATTATTTATTACTATGATATGATAGTACTGTGCCAGGAGATAAATATGATTTAATAACGTTTACTCTAACAATCAAACGCGCTATGGCCTATACGCAGTCGTACTACGAGTGATTGCGGTGCTATTGGCAATTTTCAAGTGGAATCTGCTAGAACATCGTGTTCGAATGGGCAGATCTTCGATTTTACATAACTGTATAAAATTTCTACAGCTGCAAAGCGTACCGCGTACGCGATTTCGATGGCATTAGAAACGGCGACACGTAGCCGAGGTGAAAAGCTCGTTTCGTTCGAATTGATTTAATTTCGTTCGTCTCATGGTTTAAGCCGCTTCCGTCCAAAGGTAACCTCACAAACTTCAAAGGCCGTTTCGGCGGCCGCTCATAATTCATATGTAGCCATGTGCGAGGAAAAGTGGCGAATTATTCCGGCTGGAGAGTAATGGAATTACAAAGCGGGTGGTTATGCATTCGTGCAGATGCATGCGATTGTGGTGGCGCGCGCGCGCGCGCGCGCGCGAGAGAGAGAGAGAGAGAGAGAGAGAGAGAGAGAGAGAGAGAGAGAGAGAGAGAGAGAGAGAGAGAGAGAGAGAGAGAGATGCGGATGTCAGTAGACGCCTACGTTTTGTTAATGAACGCGATGGAGAGCTGCCCTTGTTGCATTTGCCAAGCTGCAACTAGCTGCAAGTTGGACATTTATTTCTCTCGCGTATCGCGCAACGTTTATTACGGCAACGCGATACTATATGCAGCGAAAGAAGACATCTAATAGTAATCCGATGAACATATATATATATTGATGTCTCTAAAATTTTAGATACCTATTTATATCTAATAGACCGTCTGTGTCTTCATAATTTTAAAACAGCTTATATATTTCTCATTATTTTACAACGTTAACCTCGAGTCTTCGTCCGTTATAATATTGCATATTTATCTCTATCTTATCTCGTGGTACAGCATACTCGTACGTATAAAAACAGTTGGTTAAAAACCGTCGCATTTCCAGAATAAATATGTGGATTGTATCCTACGGCGTATTTACTGCAACGTCTTATTAGATATACGGTATCAAAAATTGTGGAAAAGATGGCATGTATTCCAATGGAAAAAGATATAAATTAAAAAAATATAAGTTAAATAATAACTAAAAGATATAAAGTAAATATTGTATTTATAAGTAATACAGATAATCATACGCAACATTTATATAAATGAATAAGTATTTGTACAAGAAATATACAAGACACACTCTGGTACATGGTGCAAATGATTTATTTCTTCCGGATAAATCTTAAAGTCTGGCTTGTAGAAACGATCGCGGTTTTATAGCAGCATCCTTTGGACGTAAATTAATACATTTACGATATGTTATAAAACTCTTTACGACAGCGCGATATTCTTGCACCAAACGATAGTTATGTGTTTTATTTTGCACGCGATCAGTTCGCGGTAAGGCCGACTTTTCGAGTCGCATCTCTCTCCTCTGCTCTTCTTTCGACATTTTCCGCTTTATCCGGCTCATTTTCAACTTTATCCGGCATTCGATAAATTTAACAATAGTAAAAGCTGGAATTCACCGCAGTTTCCCTATTTGTTGGCAAATTTACGCAATTGGATTAGGGTATGTTTTATTTACTACGTGAACTTTATGGGGATCTTTTATTGTAGTTCAAATTAGACAATAAAATATTTATTTATCGTGAAAGAATATTGCATTAATAGAATTAATTCATATAAACAAAACAATTTATCATTTGTTAATAATTTTACTATAAGATTAAGATATAATATTAGAGTTATGAAAGTAGAAACTCTTTTTATAAAAATTTATTTTTGTAATAAGGATGTTATTATGCTCTTATTTAATAGTATTATTTTATATATATATATATATATATATATATATATATATATTTATAAATTTATAAAAAGAATATAATAGGAAAAAAAATGTATTTCACCAAAATAACATATTTTAGTACATCTTACACAATTAACTAGTAAAAACAAATATAACTAAATTGCTACAGATTCAATGATTGCCTAAATAAAGCGAAGACGACTGTCGATGAAATTATGCAAATTGTATCGCACCGTGAGTTTTAACGCGTTCCATTTCGCTAAACATTTCACGAGAAGGCCAATAAAATAATGCGCCGCAATAAAACGACAGAAAGACCGGGCGAAAGCTTTGTAAAGTAGTGAACTATTTGTCAGACGCGGTTCGCAAGGATAAAGTAGGATGTTAGATACGTCTGCGCGGACGGAGAGAAA
Organism: Pogonomyrmex barbatus; assembly: GCF_055798465.1. Lineage (NCBI taxonomy): Eukaryota > Metazoa > Arthropoda > Insecta > Hymenoptera > Formicidae > Pogonomyrmex > Pogonomyrmex barbatus. The sequence goes on along the minus strand of NW_028297111.1, from coordinate 3,355,480 downwards.
ACGTATCGCTGCGTATTCGTCGCGCCGAGTTTTCGACAGTCGTTGAAAATTCGGAAAATTTATATCTCAGTCTCCGAATCAATTATTATTTAAAGTTGGACTTTGGCGTTCCTTCCAACTTGTCGTGATCGATTGGTGACGATTGGTGATCGATCGCTGATTTTTATTTTTCAATTTTCGCGAAACGTCATCATCTCGCTCTCCTCTCAGGTGTACATACGTGTACCTGCTACATACGTACCTGCGCCTGTAAAACGCGACACAACCAGTGAGTACCATCATCCGATACTCGACGATCCTATTTTTCATACAGCTCGTAATTTCACATAACAACGCTCCGCAGCTTTTATTTTCGCAGAACTTTTTGTCGGACTTTCAGTCTCTCATCCTCATCCAGCGAAAGCCTCTCCATATTTCGCGCCATTCATTTTTGCACCGGCTACGAAATAACGCGTCGTCGCGCGTTGTGTTTTCATTTCTCGCCGACGCCACCTCGCTCGCACGAGACGTACAACTGTTTACAGCGGCCATTTGTTCGGGGCAACGTTCGGCGCACGTTATACGTGCCATTTATTTTCGCGAAGCGCGGTTTGTCGCGCTTCCTGTCGTTCCATTCCCGTAATTCCGCAGAACGAATGCAATGCCATGATTGCAATTAGAGAGAACTAGCGATATCATCTAATTATACCCGATTTGTAAATTCACAGATGCTACAAATTGAGCCTACAAACTACAAATTTTAATTCGTTTAACTGAAATCGAAATCGAAAATTTTATAATTATCCTCATCAGGTGTATATAAAACATCTCGCACCAATTGCGAGAATTCGAGAATTCATCTTGAAAACTCATCTTGAAAACTCGAACCCAGTTCGACTCTTTTGAAAGAAACGATTTTAAACCGCGCGTACATTTCATTTATAAAATATAAAATATAAAATGTACAAATTACACGACTTTGTGCATGCATGCTACACGAGAGATGTGGTTAAAAAAGTTAATCTGTCTCGCAAAGGATCGAGAGAAACCAACCAGGAAATAGATATTTACGTAATGTGTATGAATTCTTCTGCTTATGCTTTTCTTACAACCAGTGTTGCCTTTTTTCCGCCTGTGAGAAAAGCATATGCGAAACTGTTTGTGTACTTCTCAGAGAAAATACACTATGATATAACTTTTTTGCGTTATTTTATGTTTTTTACAAATAACAACAGCATAAAAATATTAAGTTACTACATATTTTAATATTTCGCGGAAATCGCGGAACTCGCAATGTAAACCGTAATTTTAATTATAAGAATACTAAGTTAAAGAAAGAATAGTATAGAATAGTAAAAGTATTAATTCACAATATCATGAATAACAATGAGAAAAAAAATGTATTTCAATGAAATATCAAATGTCTTATCAAATAACAGAATTGCAAACTAAATCGATTATAGGATATTTTATCTTTACTTTTGGATATCATACATATTTTATTAGACAAGAAATATAAAAGTTAACTATTTAAAGAAGAATTTATGATATTAAAATAGAATCTTATTTATTATTTTTTATGTGATGTGTGACATATATTTGATATATATTTTGATATATATTTTATATGTGTATATTTAATTTAATTTAATTTAATTTAATTTAATTTAATTTAATTTAATTTAATTTTTAAGACTCTTACTGGTTCACCATAATCATCTTGAATCATCATTATGACGTTAGCAACACTTCACCGGGTGAACCTGGCACCCGACTTTCGAAAAATTAACTTTTTTATATGGAAACAGTTAGTATGTAGTCGATTGTAGCCGAACGTAGTCAAAAGTTATAACAATTTAAACAAATGGCCAAGAGTGAACATTGTCATTTTTTAAGATAGCGCAAATCTGCTTGCGTAGTCTTTTTTTTTAGAATCGACTGCGGATTTAAAATATCTTAATGTCGGGTTAATAAGGGTCATTTTTTTAAATTTTGATATCTTTTAATCGATTTAACTACAAACGAAATTACTACAAACATTACTACAAATTGTTACTACAAACAACTACAAACAAACTACATACTAACTGTTTCCATATAAAAAAGTTAATTTTTCGAAAGTCGGGTGCCAGGTTTCACAGAGAGATGTTAGCAGCGAGAAAACATATAATGAAACGATCAAGATGACTGCGATGAATCAACAGGACTTTCAATTTTTTTCTCCTGGCCGAACGTTAGTGGGCGCGCACGATATTGAGTGCCGCATCATAAATTTATTATTTGGGAGTTATAATAATTGGATAAATAATTGGATAATCATAAAAACAAGTAAAATATATTTATAATAAAATATAATATTTAACTATAATAATAAAATTTTGTGTTTACTTTCTTATAAAAATAAAAGTTTGGTTAGATATAAATAAATAGAAAATTAAAAATAAGATAATTGTTTTAAAAATAAAGTTCATCAATTTAAAATCATAGAAAAACATAGAAAAATAATAACAATGTTTTTACAAGATAATATATAGATATAAAATAAACTATTAAAATTAACTAAAATAAAAAAAAATAAAATAAAATCAACTAAAATCAATTATTTCTTTTTGTATGTTATCTTTCTGCATCTCTCCAAGTATTTACAGAATACCTCTCAATTTAGAATATTTTTGAGACTTATGATAGAAAACTTAGGACAGAATTTGGATCCAGGATGTCTAAAATTGTTTCAAAATTCGTGTTATTTGAACTCTTTAAAACATAACTCTAATCTAAAGAGATATTAAGTATTAATGTGGATAAAAATAAATTAAAATATGAGGAATGGTTCAACATCTTGCGTTATTATAATTATTTATATAAGCAAGATTTTACTTACGTTCTGAGGCGCGCGCGGCAAAACGTGTCTTACTGATTTTTAAAGTGGATAAAGAGCTAATCACTTAATAGGAAAAATGCGACAGTTGCGCTGTCTTATGATTGAGAATGTTAAATGAGGAAATACAAAATACAGAAAGTCGGTAATAGAAAAAAGATGCATGCATTATCAATGATTTTTCAGAAAAACGAATTTTGTGGCCACTCGGTGCCACGGTGCGCTCGGTTAAAGGTTAAATATTTTTCGTATTGCAAGATACGTAATTATAAATAATTATAAATTTAAATTATAAAAGAAATTATAATTACAATTAGAATATACCGTTTTACTGTTTAATGGAATATATTTAAATAAATATCTTTTGTGTTTTCCTTATCATTATTATTACAATACATCAATCTTACATGTAACATATTGCAATGTTGTATTCGATGATTATCGTACAATAATAGTTCTTACACTCTCGTAAAGATTTGATCGATGCCAAGCGAAAATTGTTCTACGCAGCTACAAGTGAAATATTCTTTCTTTGATTTCTTTGAACTACGTCATTTTATCTAGCCTTAGTAACTTACAACCGACAATCTTTACAATGCGGTCAGCAATCTACATTTCGGGTATTTTCTCAGTGCTACCTTAGATGTTATCCACAAATTTTGTGTATATATGTGTTATAAACTAGCACATGAACTATCACGCGAGCTCTCGCAAGCTCGTACCCTTCTATCCTCCTGGCCCCGACATATCTCTTCAAACTTTACCTCTGACCTCGGCCTGAACTTCGAGCATACAGATCGCGCGTTCTTATTTTACCAGGCAACCCTGAATTTTGTGCACGTGACGAGCGATCGTTCGTCATATTCTCCGTTCACGTGCATACATACTATATATATATGTACCGACAGCTTTCATATCCACTGTGCCAATCGAACTACACTTTGGCGTAAAACGCCACTTACCTTTGATTCTATCGACGATGCGAAAATAACGACCTTCAACGAGTCTATAAGTGTGCTTATCCTGTCCTGTTATATCCAAAAATAAAATTTAAATAGCGTATAGATGAATATATATGAAATTGATCTTTCTAACGTATCAATTTTCTTCTTTTTAGGATGACCCTCGCATAATGAAGATTGGAGATAAGAAACGTTGGATACATGACCCGAATAGTAAGTAACATTATTGAAAATATCTATATTAATCTAAATTTATAATTTTGTATAATTTGGAAATGTATTATTATAAAAAAATAGGTAGATAAATGTGGCAGGATCTTTAGTGTCAATTAATCCTTTTAACTTGTTTGGATTTATGATAAATAAATTCGAGAAAACATATTTGATTTTCATTGCTAACCTATTTATTTAATTATTGTGATAAATATTACCACATGCCTCAGCGAATTGGTTAAGATATCCGTTCCGAATAGTAGAGCAACTCTTGTCTCATTAATTAATTTTAAATTATTTCTTTTATATATTGAAATTAACTCTTATCTTCCCTTTGTATTACCTAAAAATAATATAAATCAGAGCAAACATTCTTAAATTGTCCAAGTACAATTTTGTAGAATTTTGTAGAATAATATAAGAAATTTCTTAAAAATCAGAACGTGGATAATTGGAAATAATGGAAATAATCAAACATAAGACTCTTTTTTTTAAAAAGAGTGCTTGCTTTTGATATTGTGCGAGGATTTTGTATAGAATCCCTCTTTCATGCATTTGAAATATGTATGACGGTAAAGTGTAACATTTAACAAGCTGTAGTTTAATAAATATTCGATATGATTATCGTTTGATATTCGCATGAATAATTGGCATTGTCGTTGCATTGATTCGTCAATCGAATTGCGTTAGGGCGCGTCAAATGAATTTCATGCGGCATGTATCCCCTCGGGTGTGTCGGGATCGTCGGGCACGGTGTCATCGCTCGCCTTTCGAATGCCTCGCGATTTTTCACCCTTGCCGAGTAATACACGCTCGCGAACTTTTCGCGCCGGGAGAATCGTAAAGCCGGATATACGTACGATCGGTATGAATTCGAATGGAATTTCTGCACCCGTCAGCTAGTTCGCTTGGTGAAATGTGATATTTATCACGAGCATTGCCACTAAATTCCCCAGAAAATTCCAAATATTACACACACGCACACACACGCACGCACACACACTTCGCGTGCGCGGCCAAATATATCGTGAAAATCTGGAGTAAAAACCGGAACTATAGATGATTGTGAAAATGACATGAACATTCCCGACAAGAATATCATGCAGCGAGCATGACGTATTCGTGTATAAATGTTATTTAAATAAATATTACATAAAATTTCGAAATAGAATTCTCGAATTTGGGATTTTATGAGAGTATCATTAGTTCTATGCTATCAAATGCATTATATATAAGCTCACAAAACCAACTCACAAATATTGGAAATTATGCTGAAAATTATGATTAATAATTCTTCTGATTTTTCTGATGGTTTTATGTTATGTCTATTTAATATACTAAATAAATTTTGAAAAATAAATGCATGACATGTATTTAAGAAAAAATTAACGAAGTTATATGATTGTCGTGAATTAAAAATTGAAAATCAAATTTATAATTTGCAGGCAGACGTCAAAATTAACCGATGAATAAACGAAAGAGAATTGCTTCGAATAGATTTAAATTGTAAAAAGTGTAAAATTGTAAAATTGTGCCAATTGTAAAAAAGATCGTTTTTGCATGTCGCCTTTTTAAATGTTCTTGAATAGCGTCGTCGTTTAAAATACTAGATTTACTTCGCTAAAGATCTGTCTCTCTCTCTCTCTCTCTCTCTCTCTCTCTCTCTCTCTCTCTCTATATATATATATATATATATATATATATACATATAACGGGGTGTCCTACAACTCGCGACCGAAATTTTTATGACATATTCCTGACTTAAAAATAATACAAAAATTCTAATACAAAAATGCCTATAATAGTTTTTAAACAGCGATTAAAGTCGACATATCATAGACAACCTTTGTTGTATGATATGTCAAATTTTGACAGTTCGTTATATGATTAAATACAACGCATAGGCAATGTACTTATTTTCTATGCTTAGATATGATGCAATTAATGAAATATTTCATTATCATTGTATTTCAATGTTTTATATATATATAAATATTATAAAAAGATTGTTTTTGCATGTCGCCTTTTTAAATGTTTTTTATTTGAATAGCGTCGTTATTTAAAACACTATTAGATTTATTTCGCTAAAGATATTTATATATATATATATATATATATATATACGCCATTAGCAGGATGGATTTATTAATAAAAAATATAATCCTATTATAACACAGATATATTCCAAGAAAAGTAGAGAATAAATTTATAGAGGATGCATTTATCCTAATTTTTGTGCTGTGATGTTACTTTTGTTATATTTTTCTTTTGTTTTTCTTTTCTTTTTTCTTTCAAATTACCTATGATACATCGTGTATATTATTTAGATGCGTAATTCTTTTTAATTTATAAATGTTATTCTTTTTAAATCATTTATACATTGACATACTACATACAAATTATAGAGATAATTATGCATACTTTTGTTTGCCTGTTTAACTGTAATTATCTAAACATTAATAAGGATATTTTATTTTTAGAATTTTGATATATTTATCGCTCAATATTATACAATAAAAGTATAAAATAGGAATTTCAAATCTCTCTCTCTCTCTCTCTCTCTCTCTCTCTCTCTCTCTCAAATGACGCTAAAATTCTTTCAATTATAAAAAAAAAAATTTTAAATAAGGCTTATTTTACGGAAGATGAAATATACCATGATAATCTTGAAAATGCTTGTAAGTACTAATTTTTTATATTCTTTTATGTTTTATAATTGATTTAGACTATGTCTAAATGTTGCATTATGCATATTTATTATAATATATAACTATAATATGTACATAATTATAATTGATATTATGTATTATACCATACAATATATAAAGAGCATGCTACGCACAACGTGACGTGAAACTTTATTGATACGATCGCCAATGCTCGTCATAATCAACTGAATAATTCCGTTCACCGTAATTAATAATGAGCGAATATTATATGAATGTCCGAAACGTGAATATATATACGTGAATATAATCTAGTCGTGAAGACCTAATGTTAAAAACGCCCTATTATCGAAAATATATTCTATCTTATATTTATATTGGGCAGTGATATATATTATTTTGTAAAAAAATAACTCAATATAATTTGTCTTATTTTTAAATCAAAGCAGTTTCATTTTTTCACATGTATAATTTAATATCATAGAATTTTCAACATTTGTCGCGTGAATAAAAGATTTTTTTTTTAAGCGAAGTGTACGGGCTTGTAATAGATAATTGAATCGTTTCTCCAACTAACTTCTTTATTGCGTATTATTACAATTGCTCGCTCGCTTACTCAATCTCGACTTCTTTTCTTTTCGCACGCTTGTCTATTTATATAATATCAAATATTACCCTACCTAATAAACAAATGACACGTCGTGATCTCTCATTTGTTATCTCGTGGTCGCAAGTATATCGAGTTATAATATATATCGAGTTCGCTGACGATTCGAGGCAACAGTTATAGATTAAATTTATTTTTATTATTTAGTCACCAACATCCCGCCCACCAATTAATCCTGATTAATTTTATTTTTCATCGATAGGCAATTTACAAATTTTAGTGACTGGACGCTTGATAACATTACTTTCGGTTTGAATAGTTAACACGCGAACCTTTTTATCAACTCCCGGATGAAGTTCGATTATTCTGCCAAGTTTCCACTGCAGGGGTGGCATATTGTCGCTTACAATTAAGACTATGTCATTAACAGCTAGATTTTCTCTTTCGATCGTCCATTTGCATTTGCCCTGCAATGACGTTAAGTATTCAACACTCCATCGCTTCCAAAAATGTTGAGTTATGCGCTGAGTCAATTGCCATCTGTCAAGTCTGTTAATAGGAACATCTAATACATTTATATCTGGCAAACTAATAAGCGGTCCCCCTATTAAAAAATGTGCGGGCGTCAAAGCCTGTAAATCGTTAGGATCAGAGGACAATTGACATAGCGGTCTTGAATTTAAGCAAGCTTCAATTTGAGCTAAAACAGTCATAAATTCCTCGAAAACGAGTCGCGTTTCGCCAACAACTCTTTTTAAATGGTATTTACACGATTTTATTCCTGCTTCCCAAATACCACCCATGTGAGGCGCATGGGGGGGAATAAATTTCCATTCTATTCTTTGAGATGTACAATATTCCTCTATCGATTTGGAAAACGTTCTGATTGTCCGATACAATTCCTCAAGCTCTCTTTTTGCGCCGACGAAATTAGTGGCATTGTCGCTATAAATTTTTTGCGGATAACCTCGTCTGCTTACAAAGCGGCGCAATGCAGCCAAGAACGCACTCGATGTCAACTCACTGACTGCTTCTAAATGAACCGCTTTAGTCGAAAAGCATATGAACAACGCAATATATGATTTGCGACTTCTTTGTCCTCGGCCCTTACTCGCAACCGTAACAATAGGGCCAGCGTAATCAATTCCTACTATCGAAAATACTCGCTGATAAGCGGTAACTCTATCCGGTGGCAACGATCCCATTATTTGATCTGACAACCTTGGCTTAACCCTGAAACACGTTACGCATCTCCTTGTTATTCTACGAGCAGTGTTGCGGCCGTTCAAAGGCCAAAATCTTTCCCGAATTGAAGAAAGCAAAGCTTGTGGACCGGCATGTAGCATACGACAATGTTCCCGTTCAAATAATAATTCCACAAATCGACATCTTGCCGGCAGCAAAATCGGATGTTTTTTGTCATGATTAATAGCAGATCTCTGCAACCTGCCGCCCACCCTGAGAATCCCGTCGTTATCTAAAAATGGACTCATATGGGCAAGCGCGCTGTTTCTATTTACGCGATCGTTATTTAAGTCATCCAACTCCCTTGTAAAAAATTGCTCTTGAACATGTTTAATTAATTTTAATTGCGACAGATGCAAATCCCTCACGGATAAGTTATCAAAATTGCGGTTCTCGAAATTGTTTCTAGAATTCGTAATGAATCGATAACACCAAGCAAGTACTCTTTCGATTTTGGTTAGTGACGAAAATTTAGAAATCATTGTTTCGATTATCGACTCGGAATTAGCTCGAGCAACAAAAACTCGCATATTTCCCTTCTCTTCCGATTGTATGATATCCAATTCCCGATCGGAAAGTTCGCCCTTGCCTTGACATGGCTCTTTGAATTCCGAAAGCCACGGTGGACCTGTCCACCACAATGAATTGCTATGAAAATTGTCAAAATTGATGCCTCGAGAGATTAAGTCCGCGGGATTTTCTGTGCCTGCAACATGCCCCCAATGACTGCTAGGCAGGATAGATTGGATTTTGCTGACCCTATTACCGACAAATGTTTTCTGCCGACTCGGTTCACCCGCGATCCACGTAAGAACAACTGACGAATCGCTCCATGCATAGATTTTATGAATCCCAATAGTCAACGACTCACGAACAATCCGCATCAAATCGACCAACAAAACGGCTCCGCATAACTCCAACCGCGGGATGGTTAATTTTTTAACGGGCGCCACGCGTGATTTAGCGCATAACAATCTCGACGAAACTCGATTTGCATCATCAATTGCTCGCACGTAAATACACGTACCATAAGCTCGTTCTGATGCGTCACAAAACGCATGCAGACTGATATGCACCGGATTTCGAACGCCCACAACCTGTCTCGGTATTCGCGTTGTATGAATTTTACTTAGATCTCGGACATACTCCAGCCACATCCGGCACAAATCCGCCGGTAAATCGTCATCCCAATCAAGATTCATTTGCCACGTGAATTGCATTATCAATTTTGCTTTTATAATTATTGGACTCGCCAAGCCCAACGGATCGAATAACTTTGAAATTGCAGACAATACGCTTCGCTTTGACTTCGCATTATGTGTGACTTGAGATTCGAATCGCAATTCATCGCTGCTCGGTTGCCATCGAATACCTAATGTTTTCGCTACATCTCGCTCATCAGTTATAGCCTGAAAGTCAGTCTCATCATCAATTTTATTTGTTTTAAGGATTAATTCGTTATAATTTGATCGCCACTTATGTAATTTGAATTGTCCGAGCTTTAATAATTCTGTCAATTCTTTAATTAAAATATTCGCTTCATTAATATTATCTACTCCTGTTAAAATATCATCAACGTATAAATCTTGAAGCAAGACTCGTGATGCTTGAGGATACTGACTTTCAGCCTCACTCGCCAATTGTCGAACGCTCCTTATTGCTAAGAATGGTGCACAAGATTGTCCATAAGTTACTGTGTTTAGTCGATATTCTCGAATTGGCTCGTCTGGCGAAAAGCGCCATAAAATTCGCTGATAATCCCTATCATTCTCATCGACGAGGATTTGTCGGTACATTTTTTGTATATCGGCTGTAATTACCACTGAATGCGCTCGAAAACGTAAAATAATATTAATTAGTGGATCTTGTAAAGTAGCCCCCACCATTAATGTGTCATTTAAAGATAAACCTGAGCTAGTCTTAGACGAGGCATCGAAAACAACGCGAAGCTTCGTGCTAATAGATGATTCGCGATAAACGCCGTGATGAGGTAAATAAACAGCCTCGCTTGTCATAGCAGTTCTCGGAACGACGGTCATATGCCTTAAACTTATGTATTCTCGCATGAATTCTATATATAACTGCCGATACATGTTATTACTTCGAAATTTACGTTCCAAATATAGTAATCGTCTTTCCGCAATCGATCGCGACTCGCCAAGCTTATGTTTGTTGTCTCGGAAAGGCAATCGGACAACGATTCTGCCCTCTGTGTCTCGCGTATGAGTGCCTTTAAATATTTCTTCGCATGCTCGTTCTTCACTTGATAAAATTGCATTATCGCGACTCGAACAATCCTCGATTTCCCAGAATTTAATTAAAGATTTATTTAAAGAGCTCTGCGTAACTAAACAATTGATTTGACTAATTCCTTCCCTTTTTATATATTGTGCTGGGATTCGACCTGAAATAATCCAACCGAATTTCGTATTCTGTAATGTAGGCAAATCATTTCCGAGCTCAACCCTTGTAGGTTCTAATAACTTTAAAAAGAATTCGCTGCCCAACAGCATGTCGATCTGACTCGGACGGTGGTATTGCGGATCGGCTAAATCTAACGTGTCGGTTATTGAAAAGGCATCACTATTAACTGCCACCGAAGGCAGTTCTCTAGTGATCCTCGGCACTACCAAACAAAATGCAGATAATAGATACGTGGTTATTCTTGATTTTATCGTTACTTGACATCCGTGATTTATCGTACAAATTGAACTACCAATGCCCGAAACTGCCTCGTGAATGTCCTCTAATTTTAAATTTAATTTAGCACAGGCTGCTCTTGTTATAAAATTCGCTTCGCTCGCGCTATCAAGAAGAACGCGAATAGGTTGATCGAACATGTTCGAGTCTTTTACGTATACTATTGCCGTTGCCATTAAAATTTCGCCAAATCCCGCGCGATTCGTTGTGTGATGTACCGACAAATTAACGCTTGCTTTTTTGTTTTTGCGACCTTCTCCGCTAACCGCTTCAATGTTTGAAGTAACCTTGTCTACTCGAGGCTCTTCTTGTTCTGTATGACACAATGTATTATGCCTCCTCGCGCATTGTCGACAGGAACTCGCTCTACAAGCGCTAACAAAATGATCGTTCCGTAAACAATTAAAACAAAGCTTCAATCGCTTGACTTCGTCAATTCTTTCTCGCACAGACAGATTTAAAAATCTTTCACACGAATATATTAAATGAGGACCGCCACATATAAAACAGCGCCCGATGACTGTTGACACGGCTAAACTTACAGTTTGATTATTTCTAGATGTCCTTGCCTCGTTTCTTCCTGCAGATCTTGAGGCCTCGTTTCTTCCAGCGACTCTCGAATTGTCAATCCTCCCTAACGACCTCGGTGTTTCACTGCCTCGTCTGGAGTTCGCTGCCACTCCTCCATAGTTCGATTCCTCTCTGTGGAATGCGCTGCCCAGTCGATCAAGCATTTGCACACGTCGCTGTAAAAAGTTAAATAATAAATCGATTGTAACAGTTTGTCGACCTTCCATACTCTCTTCCCAGCGGCGCCGAGTAACTCTGTCCAGCTTCTCCTCCACCATATATAATATCAAAGAGTCCGCCCATGTTTCGCTGGTGGACTCCATGGATTTTACAATTCGAAGATGTTTCTGGAAATGATTAATTAATTCTTGAATATCAACGGCTGATCATGGCAGTTTGACTCTGGCATCAATTTGTGAACCATTTGAACTCAACGCTCTAATTACTTCCGTTTGCTGCTCTATCACTTGTGCAAGTGATTCGCCATCGTTAGTTGTACTTACAGTCGGTTTAATTGCAGCAGCCCATCTCGACAATGTTGCACTCAATTCTACGTATCGTTCTTCAAATACATCGTCTTCTCGTTGATCTTCAATTGGCAGCTCATCCTCCTCGATAACGCATACCAATTGCCGCTGTATTTCGTTAAATTCCTTGTACACTTGCTCTAATTTTTTTGAATATACTGTGACCGTTTCGAAGCTCGGCGTCCTCTGACTTGCGTTTTCCACAAACTTCCAAATATGTGTTTGTTTTGCCTTGATATATCCTCGTTGGCGACGTAATTCTTGCGCGCTCATTTTCGCAGTTGTTTAATCGTTAATCGTAATTGTCAATTGCCTTATTCTCAATCCGGCTCGAAGGACCATGTACGGGCTTGTAATAGATAATTGAATCGTTTCTCCAACTAACTTCTTTATTGCGTATTATTACAATTGCTCGCTCGCTTACTCAATCTCGACTTCTTTTCTTTTCGCACGCTTGTCTATTTATATAATATCAAATATTACCCTACCTAATAAACAAATGACACGTCGTGATCTCTCATTTGTTATCTCGTGGTCGCAAGTATATCGAGTTATAATATATATCGAGTTCGCTGACGATTCGAGGCAACAGTTATAGATTAAATTTATTTTTATTATTTAGTCACCAACACGAAGAAAAAGATAAAAAAGTATAAGCACAAGTCGTGATTACAAGAAAAACGACAAGAGTGATTATATTTGCCGTCAACGATCTGAAAAATAAGGCCATCGCTTTTTAAGTGATTTTTTTTGTGAACATTGCGTGATGAAAAAATTTTCACTAGTTACCGTTTAGTCGCGCGACGATGTCGTAAAATTCGATGCTGTGCCATCTCCATTCCTTTCAATTTTCTTTCTTTGAACTACTAACACATGTGCTATAGTAAATTTTCAAGTGAAGTCACGCTATGAGGGTGTAGTAACGAGGATAGGTTCGATTTCGCACCTCTTAATGCGAAATAGCGTTTAAGGTTCGGCGGAAGCTGAACGATGGAAAGGATAAGACGAGTCGGGTCACGTATTTAATACCCCTTTCCACAAAGTTCTCTCTCTCGCTCGATTTTGCGATGTTATCCGCATTGATCGCCGTTTCCCTTCGGGCGACGAAGCAGGTAGTACACGTCACAGTACACGTTGCATCTTTAATTCTTTAGATCGATTCTTTGATCGATGTTTCCATCAAATGCTCGCGCGTGATCATTTGATCATTCTTTAAGAATAGTATAATTTTCACTCGTTATTGAGATATCCTCCACTGGCATTTCGTATAAATGGTATTTCTGCATTAACGAATTTACATAACAAGTTTAACAAGTCTAGTAACAAAAATTATGCAATGCTTTATCTTAATATAAAGCTATTTATATCTATGCTATTTATATTGATATAATGTGATACGAAATTTTGAAAATTCTAGAAAATTCTAGACAAATATATAGAATAGATTTGAAAATGACAAATTAATGAATGTAAAATTACTTTTATTTGCGAATTATAATTATTTTAATTTAACTTTTGTCGTAAAAGGATTATTTTAATTGTGTACTATAGGAAATTATTTTTAAAAAATTGAAAAAATTTGGAAAAATTACAATATACGATTACAATCATATTACGATATAATATTACAAATATAAATGATAAAATATATAAAAGATTGCAAATACACATCATTTAACATTTAATTTTAATTTCAAGGATAGATTTAATATAATTTACATAATTATTAATTTGGATTGAAGATTTTTTTATTAACGAAAATTACGAAAAAATATGTTATTTTGTTCTTTGACATTTACATAATATTAGATATGGTGAAATAGATTGTTATTTTTAATTTTGTAAAGAAATTATTCGATGAGGGATATAAAAGATATCTCGTTTTATCATGTACAATTGCGTTTTATCATGTAAATTGCACGAAACGGCTATACATGTGATTATGTCTTAATATCATCGTAATTATGCGGTATTTATAATACGGACTCGATGAGATGGCTGATGGAATTCACGATGATCACGCGTACGGATGGCAAGCACAAATGTTGTTTCAACATACGACCGCATGTAATTGGACCTGACTATAATAATAATAATAATAATAATAATAATAATAATAATAATAATAATAATAATAATAATACGATCTTACACGCTTAATGCTCAAATATCTATAATTATTAATCCGATAATATGTATCATAGATACTGAAGAAAGAGTATAGTAAGGATATATTACCAAATAATGCCTACATTGATTATCTTAATACAAATTCGTGTGTTGAATTTATCGCGATTGTTTATTCAAAATACTTGTGCATTTGACATTACGAAATCGTAAATTGAACAATCTTTTATTTTTCTAAAAAAAAAGTAAAATGTTTCTTCTATAAGGGATTAATATTGATATATTATATTGATAAATATTAAGGAGACATGTTGAAATGTGTGAATAATCGCAACGAACGATCGCAGAAGAAACTCGCTGTTGAAAGAGGCGTTCCTATGGAGGCCATAATTCATGCCTAACATCACTGTTAATAGGAAATTTAAATAAAAACGCGTGTCGCGTTTCAAGTTTCCGGCGTCTCTTTCGAGGGACGCTCGTGGGATTTACGAGGCGCGCTTATTACCGCGCGAAATTCCGACCGAGTTGCTGCAACGTCAGCGCGCGACGAATCAATTTCCCCCTCGCGGCACGCGCCGCTTTAATCGTCGCACGATGATACGCATGTATCATTGTCTTTGGCAGGACGCAGTCATCGGAGCGCATGCAAATATGCGTTCGCACGTGCGGTGTGTCGGCACGTCTCAGGACATCGCGCGCGCGCGCGATTACATCCGCCGCGTCGAATGCGAGCGACCCGACCCGCGTTATGTTATCGCCGTCGGTCCTACGACCGTTATCGTACGACCGTTTCGTTGTTCTCCACGCCATTGAACCACCGGCGCTATTAGGCCCGGTCGAGCATTACTTCGAAATACGTGAGTGCGATCGATCGATCGATCGATCGATTCCATGCCGAGACGTTCCAATTCGAAGTGAGCACTGCCGCCACCGCCACCGGTTCCGAGAGCGCATTGTGTCGCGTAATCGCAATCGTATTGTAATGTACGCCGTATAATTCACATTGTAATATCGTCGAGTCGCGCGCGCCGCCGCCCTCGGCACCGTACGATAGATACGCGATTTATGGTATCCGCGGATCCCTCGTGGCGACGATGCTGGTAATGGATGATGAGAGGATCAGCCATCTCTTTCCCTTCCCCCCCCCTCTCTCTCTCTCTCTCTCTCTCTCTCTCTCTCTCTCTCTTTCAATGTCCCATGGTAGCCGTCGATCGCCCTCGTAAATTGTAAGGCACACAGAAAGAACTCCCGCGGCGGTCTCAAGGTAATTTAGGGGACTCGAGTTATTCGCCAAAGAAAGAAGGTAAACGAGGAAACTGGGGAGTTCTTCGCTTCTCTGCCTCTCTTTCCCTTCTCGCATAACCCGAGAATTAACTATATCAGCGATTACGATACGGTAATAGCGAAAGTTAGTCGTTAACGTGACAATGTTGGTCGCCGCAGCAAAGTGAATTTTCAATCATCTTTTATGAACTTTTAAAACAAAAATAGGCCATACGCGATAGCGGCGGCGGCGACGGCGACGATCACAGGAAATAGCTTCAAGTAAATTAGCGCGCTCGTCGAGCGAGCGAATGAGTAAGCGAGTCAAGAAGTCTCGAGATTCGGTCCTTTCTGCAATTATAATATATTCCGTCTTCGTACCACCTGACGTTCGCCTCATACTGCCGCCGCGAAGGTCTTTGTCCTTTTTTCTTCTCCATCCAGTTTTACCTCCTTTCGCTCTTTGTCGCTCTTTACCGTATAATCAACATTACAGCCATTACAGGGAAACAAGGAACGGTCCTACGTCTCTGGTCCTACGTAACTTCTGTTATGCGCAAAACCGTTGTGTCATTACTCAAGACAATTGTTGGTTGTATCTTCTGCCTCTTTTTTTTTTTCAAGAATACTTTTTTTAATTATTTGAGAACTTTGTCATTTTTTCGAGCATACAGAGAACGATGTGAGATCCCATTACCTTCTTATTCTAATTCTTTCACCATTATGCGAAACTTTACTATTTTCATTCATGCAAAGTCTTTTATATCTTACAACGTATTTGCTTCGTAATATAAAGTTTTCGTGACATTTTACATTTTTCTCTCGTTATGTTTGATACATATTGAAAATAGTTATTGATGTAAAAATAGAAATTTTTTATTGGAATCTTTTTTCAAAGAAATTTAAAGATACTTTTTAATGCGACATCTTACATTGATATAAAGTGTAAATAATGTTGGACATCATATTTAACGAGTTCTGAATAACTCTTTTAATATTTTTGCGAGCAATTTTTAATATAATTGCACGCGGTACATATTCTGTCATATTGTCAGAAACATGAACTTGCAGAATATATCTTGTAATCTAATAATAGGTTATTTCATTTTTTTTGCATACGCATATTATATATAATCGAAAAGATTTACATTTCAACAAAATTGTAGCTTTGCAAATTTGGTTGAAATTTCGTTTTACACAGGAAATTAGTATTTGCTATTTTAAATATGATATTCTATAAATATTCTATAAATATATAAATATTCTATAAATTTTATGCAAATATGGATGACTACACTGTTTAATATCCTTTTTTTTTCAAAATCTATGGTTTTATCCTCTTTTTGGATATAATTCTCAATTTTAAGCGTAAAGATTTATGGTAAATGTCAAAATTTACGCTTGAACGAGCTTGAATTCACGAGAGCTTCGTAACCGCGCAATCTTTTAACGGAAGATGCAGCCATCGCGCTCCACCTCAGAATACTACCTCAAATATTTTTCTCAGTCTGCTAGAAAGCCGCTCGCTACGAAACTCTCGACTTTACTGCCGCAAAATCCGGAGTTACGCTCAGCGGATTGGTTCGATCCAACTCAAAAGAACCGCTCGAATACCGCCGCCAAATACTTAGACTGAAAATTCTTCTCTGCTCCTCTTATCGAAGACTGAATGTCTCGTCCGGAGTGACGTGATTTGCTTCTTGATTTGAAATTTTGCATGGAAACACTGTCGAATTACGTTTCTCTCTTTTCCTCTCTCATGTGGAAGAATCGCGATGCGTAACGTTCAGTCCATTAGATAAAATTCACGACAATAGTCCAAGCTAAATTCAACTTAAGCAAACGAACAAATATGGACAACTTGCTTTAACGAATCAACGTGCACGAATTTACATATACGGATACTGTATTTTTTTTTTTTTGTTAATGCATCAAAGAAAAAGCTCGCTGCGTTCGTTCATAGTCGTTCGTGATCATTTGTCAACTTGATCCGGATGCACCTTTGAAACGTGACTAGGGTTGCCGTCCTCTTTTCCTCGGACACTGTCCTCTTTTTTAGGGCGCCCGGGGACGTCCGGGGGGATTTTTTGAAAACGTCCGGGGTTTCAAGAAATCTTCTAAATATTTTGTTTTGATTCCTCTCCGCATTACTCTGTATTACCAAATAGCACAGGTATCACATAAAAGAATTAAAATCTTTTAATTTTAATATCCAATAAAACTTAAACTAAACCTATAATTAAACTTTTTATTTTAAATCAAATAGTCTGTATTTATTTAGTATCCAGTTCAAATTTCTCTTTGCTCTGAATGCTAATGAATAATTAGATATGAAATAATGATTCATTTACTGTTCTAATCAATTTTATTAATTTAAGCGCATTTTTGTATATGTCCGGAGTTTTTGACTTGTAAGTTCTAGTTTTGAAGATGTTAATATGGCAACCTTAAATGTGACGGACCTTACTTTCTTTCTCTCTCTCTCTCTCTCTCTCTCTCTCTGTATATATATATATATATATATATATATATATATATGTTATTCGCCGTATATATATATATATATATATATATATATATATATATATATGTATATATATATATTATTCGCTGTGTATATATATATATATATATATATATATATATATATATATGAATTACATATATACAGCAAGTCATCCCCTTCTCATGTAATTCCGCGAAATTAAGCCGTCAGGAGAGAGTCCAAGTCTTCTTAATTCATATACGGATGACTCTAATTCCGACCCGATGGAATCTCCATTTATGCGATATTGCTTTCATCGCGCCGGGAGACAAGCTCCGCGTTTCTTATAGAAGAAACTTTTAATTGGATATTTTGAAATCTTTAATGTATGGAATGGGAGCGCCTCTTTTTATCGATTTATGAGAGAGAAGCCGCGACTGCCTTCTTTTTCGAAATGCTCGTTGTCTTCCACTGCAAATGTCGCATGTTATCTCGGTGAGAAGAAACATAGAATGATTTTACGCAACATTGGCACGCTATGAAATATTTCTAAATGTTTATAACTATCACATAAAAGATTAAACTTGAATTTTTATAGCTACAACGTGACTTATATTTTGCAGGATTATCATCTAAAAAATATATATTGAATTATATTTTAAATATATTTAGAATTTTACGATATCTTTTTAATAAAAAAGTGTATAAATATAATTAGAAATAAATTTTTGTGTGCTTATGATAATATTCATAATATGATTTATTTATTTTAAATTGATTTAATAATAAAATTTCAAATTTCAAATAAACTTTTCGTGATTATGCATAAAAATATTTGCAAATGTTTATAACTATCGCATGCAAGTGAATATTGCAAACGAATTTTCATAAGTTTATGATAATGTTATTTACGTCAGAGCGATATAATAACATAAGTGATACGATAATAAGCTTGCGGATGAACTTACAATTAATTACGTAAAAGCAAAGTGACTAAAATGATTGTGCTAAAGCGTTATTTCCATTTGATAATCATGCACACGTGGTTTGAATCGTACGATTATTTTAGTAATAATAACAATAATGTAACTATCGTATCTGCTCTATATCCCAATTATAATTATTGCATTTCTAGCAAAATTTCAGCATGGTTTATCATACATTATTCAATTAATTATTATTCTCTTAATATGCTATCTTATTGTAATTAAGATAATTTTTTTCAAAAAGCACATTTTCTTTTTGAATAAGTAATGTGCGTGCGTGCGTGCGTGCGTGCGTGCGTGCGTGCGTGTGTGTAAATTCTTTTTTTAAGAGAACAAAGTTTATTATTTTTTATTTAAAAAAAAAAAAATCTTAAAAGGAAGAATAGTTAATTTGAATGTTCTACAATTCTTTGCGATATTGCAACACGAAAAAGTTGGCAACTTTGTCTGGACATTAGCCAGTTTTATACTCCACGCGAAAACTCGCTCTTGTGGTCAATTGCTCATTTATTTCTTGCTTCTATTCGTCGCATTTTTCAAATTGCTATGACTTTCTTGTATGCTACAAATAAAAGTCAACAATATGCGCGTGGAAATATCATCTAAGTAGGGAAATAATTACATAATTGCATAAACAGAGTGTTTCTTTATTTCTTCTTACAAATAATTTTAAATATTGATTTCTTTTGCCAAGCTGAAAATAAATAATTTAACCATTTATATGAATAGAAACAATTATATATTTATAAATTTTGCAAAACATTGAGTCTTCTATAAACATTCAAACATGAGTTATAAATTAATTGCACAAATACACAATAAAAAGTTTATTTGTGAGTAAATATAAATCTTTTTTGGGAGAAAATTAAATTATTAAATTTCTTCGAGGTGTAGAAAACATGTTATTACTTAAGTAGTATAAGTCTGCGATGCCGCATTCGTTTCGCATTCGTTTTTTGGTTGTCATATATTAAAGAGCCAGAAGTTGAAGTGGGATATCCATTTTATTGATTACAAGGAGAAGACATCGGCGGTATGTTTGGTTCTGACTTTGGTTAATGGAGAGGGAGATCCAATTCGATGGTTGGATGTAGTAGATATAAAAGTATGCCCCCTCGAACGACCAATATCGCTTGTTGGCGATTTCCAGGCGAATAGAAATGCTCAGAAATATGCGCGTAACGGATGTCCGAAGTACCATTCATGGCGGATCTACTTATCTCATTTCGGCTTGTAGATAGAAAATTCATTCAGATCGATAACAATATCGATCGACTTCATAATTATCGTGGCTTTCCTTCTTGTAAACTCAAATGACTGTACTCATTTTTATTTACTTTTTCTTCTTCAAAATAAGATGTTCTTATTATTACGAGAGAAGGCCATCCATTATCGATGTAATTAATTCTTGATTCCATATTAAATTTTGTTTTTAAATAGAGGGGGGGGGGGAGAGGAGCATGAAAAAGAAGAAATAATTTTATAGTAATTATTTTATATTGAATAATATTCAAAAATAATACTACGGTTTTATAAAAAATTGCTTAGAAAAAAGTAAAATTTAAATTTAAAATAAGCATCATAAGAAATAACTACTTTAAATCTTAAAAAATTGTTTCATACATACATAGATATTAAATTTACATAATCATTTGGATTAGTCATATATTAGTCGATTCTATTTATTTATGACCAATAATATTCAAATATCACTGAAAAGAAGAATGATGAATAAAAAAGACATGTTCTGAAAAGGAATTGTCTGATAAGATCGAGCATTAATTCTATCATGAATGATTGTTTCTGATATCACATTAAAACAGATCTCAGTTTTTAACAACTAATTAGTCTTGTTTATTAATCATAATTTTACAATTTATTCAGATTTATTTTTAAATTAATGTGATATAAAATAAATAAATTTTTTATTATAATAAATATTTCTCTATCTTTCTAAATCTTTAGAAGATCTCCAAATAATTGGTATTTGGAGAATATTTGTTTATTAGAAATTTCAAAGTACATACATATATTTAAGTTTGTTGTATTTGTATGAAATATGGAGTTTCATCTCTATGGAGTAATGGAAAATATATATTCTTGCTTATAATATGAGAAATACAAGATCAATTTTGTTTTTTTATTTCAGGCGAACTTTGTCGCCCACTTAATTGCAAGAAAAAGGAACTTTGCCTCTTGGAGGATACTTTCACAGCTGTCTGCGTCTCGAAGAAGGAGCTTCATAAATCAGGGTAAATATCGAATATTTGTTTGTTTTTTATATCTTCTAATAGATTGATGTTTCGAGATGAAATACATTTGCAGTTAGACTTAAATTAACGTTACAAAAATACGTGTTTTAATTTAATTTGCAATATTTTCTACACGGAAAAGTAAATATTTTACATAATTAATAATAAAAATTTTATATAATATAACATTACTTATTATTTGTAATGAGGACAGTATCTGGAAACTTCTAGCAAATTTCTATCAAATTTATGACAATGAATAATTAATAGATATATTATAAAAATATATATTCTATATACTAAAAATTTGAAATATTGAATAAATTGTTTTATTTTGTTATTTGTCATCAACATTATGTATTTTATATTTTGTATTATATATTATTATCTGGCTTCATTAAATGAAATGTGAAGTTAAGGTGAAGTATCGATATTTAATTAATATTGGAAGCAGGCTATCAATATTTCCAAACTATTGGATTCTAAAACATTCACAATTTCGGAGTATTTCAATAAGAACATGTAATATGACATGTAACACATGTAATTCAATAAAAAATAAATCTTGCAATCTATTACTATAAAATAATAGATAGAAAATAGATAGATACGCGATACATACGACAATTACGGAATGTAAAAACGTGACGAATCTTCTTTCTGTTGTTCCGCTCGGAATTTATCATTTATTATAGCTTTTATAGTACTTAAAGTGCTTCGGTCTTTATTTGAATAAAATATATCTAAGAAATATCTATCTATCTAATCTCTTAGAAGAAAGATCCTCATTGTCCGCATCGATGCGTTGCGGAGCAAATTAATTCGTCGCAAACGAAATCAACGCGCGGAAATTATCAATTTTACATGCCGCGCAAGTGGCGATCTTCGATAAGCGCTCTCTCTCCCTGCTCGTTTCATCTCTCTGGTGACCTGGTCAAAAATGGTGACGCGTCAATTTTCGCAGGGGGAGTCAAATAATCGAAATTCTCAACGTTTGTTGAGACACCACCGACGCGACGTTGGCATTTAAACAACGCTGATATTAACGACGATATCGAATCGCCACAAAACGGCATTAAACCACTGACCGACCGAAGCCGTCTCGGTAATCACTGATTCCCCGCGCGGTGCTTATTGCCAATTAACTGTAATTGGACATTTCCACAGGCGATATATGCGCGCATACATATCCCGCGTCCGGATACCTCGATCGGTGGTATTCATCTTGAAACACCCGTACGACATTAAATGACCTTAATGCGTCATTAACGGCTAAGCAGCCCGATGGGCCTCGATAAATCGATACTCCCGTTCGAGATTAATTTGGTGATGCGTACCATCATATGCGTATTATTACTGATCGGCGCAGGTTTCACTTTCATGCATCACGATCCTGCTTTCGCATTCGATCAAATCTGTGTGATACAAAAGTTTTGCGTCCAAAAACAATGTGTCAGCGATTTATATACATAGATGTAATTTAATCCATCTTATAGTGTAATGTTCTAATTAATAAATAGAAAATAAATGCGAAAATGCGAAAATTATTAAATTATGCCAAAGACTGTGTAGACTAGTCAAAGATTTATAAATATACGTTATACTAGTGAATTAAAAAAATTATGTTTATTACTTCCTTATGGATTTACTTCAGAGAAAGTAACAATATTTGCCTAACGAATATGAATATCAATGTTTTTCTAATTTTATCTATGCAAGATATGTTTTATCATCAGTAATAAATGAGAAAAAAAATTGGATGGAGAAAAAATTAAATCAAAAACTTTTTGAATAACATTTTTGAAATATATTTTGTATTTAATATATAAAAATACCATATTGATTACTGTAATCTCATATTGGAAATTTTGAAATTTGATATTTCGATTTTTTCTTCTACGTAATGTTTAAAAGTATCGTGATTTTTCCAAGGCATAAAAGCATAAAAAGTGATCACACCACGTTAAATAATCACGAAAGATAACTTTTGACGGACTCGCCGCTGTAAATGTGATTACATCGTCTCGCAGCCGCGGACAGAAAAAGTAATAGCACGATAATGAAACGAGAAACTGTATCTACCAAGTAGACATAGTTTCTTTAGTAACAAATCAAGAACAGAAAAAACACTAAATTCTCGTACATTTTACTTGATTGCGCTAAAGCGGTGGCTGTGTCGTCAATCTGTTGACGAACGTCAGAGTGAAACTCGGGATTTAGAATCACGCGCCGCTTGAATTCCGGTAGAAGTTTAACACGCGGTTATGTTTAACGTAATTCGAATAATGGTCATTTAATTTTTGTTCCGTATAAAGCTAATTCGCGCTTCGCGCCTGTAATTCCTGGGGCGTGGTATCTCCAGTGCCTCGGCAGAGTTGTAGGACAAGAAACTTCATAACGAGCATTAATTCATCGAATAAAGTAGATTCTATGCAAATCGCACGCGTCGAATTGCTCTTCCAAGTTTTTCAGGCCTGAAATAGAACAACTAAAAATAGAATTTTTAAGTTGAACCATCAATCTTATGTTGTACCTTATGTTCTTATACAAAAAAAAATCTGTTCTATAGTTTATTAACTATTCCAAGACTTTTACATCGAACAAGAGAGATAGGAGCAAAATTATTATTATATCCACGATACAGAAGGAAATTTTTACATTTTCTCGATATTTAATAATATCTTGTAATAAGTAACTTACAAGCTTATCTATTTGTATCAAAACAACTCTATATACCTACTTGGAATAATTATTATCTCTTATTTTTAAATAGAATAGTACAATGAAATATTGCGAAATAGATGACTTTTGCCAAGTAAAAGTGAAGTGAAGTTACTCATTTAAAGCATAATGAATTTTTTATGCTACAACTAAATGCTGTATTAATTGTAGATTGTACAAATGCGATTTTCAGGGACATAGTAATTCCGAAATCTCGTGCAATTCAACAGCGACGGATGAGGACCGAAACCTCGGTCGATTCTGACGACGATGACGCCTTCTTTGATTCCGAGGACGATGACGACGATCAAGATGAATCAAAGTAAGTGACAATAGATTTCACTATCCACCGTTTAATCTCGTTGCACGGATTTACTTTAAATCTTCGATTAAAATGTAAAGTTTCTCCGAGATATTGGCACACGTTCGTCTATTTCAGAACCTCAAAATTCCACCGAAAAGATCTTATTTTCTAAATTTTTTAAATTCGTATTTTTTTAAAAATATTTTTTATCTTTTTGTTATTTATTTATTTGATCAACTTTTGATCACAATTAGTGTTTAAAACATACATTCATTTCCATAAGCCTGCTGAATATAAGCAATTTTTAAATTTTTGAGAAGATTCCTCAAGAATATTCGGAAACTTTACAACAACGTTTTTCTGGATGATATTCCGAGTAGATGCCATAGACACGAGATTATTAATATTAGTATAAAGACGAGCGGTAAGAATAAGACCTTGATCCTTATGCGGACTGCAGACGGTTCTTGAATACTTCCGGAAACTTCATTTGGAAAAGCCGCATTGCACGCGCGCACCTCTGTTTAATACGACGGGCAAAGTTTCAGGAAAAATTAGTTCCGGAGGTAACGTTGCGCTCGGAAAATGCGCCACAGCTCGTGTTTATATTTCGCAAGCCACGTCAAACGGGCATTATCAGCTCGTGCACGAACCGCACGAACTTTAAACGCGGCTTCTCCGTGGAAAGAAAATTTCCCGAGCGGAATTGAGAATTTCATTTTGCAATGTAATCCTTTGCATCGATACATATATACATACATACATACATACATACATACACACACACACACACACACACACACACACACACACACACACACACACACACACACACACACACACACACACACACACACACACACACACACGTACACGCGCGCTGTGTGTGTATGTGTGTGTGGGGGGTGTAAAACGGCGAAGCGGGAAAAAATTTTCTCGAAGCGCGTGCGTCGTGAATTATAGGAGGAAGGATTATCGTATCGAAGAATATCCTTTCGAAATTTGATCTTTTATTTGGACTTGTACAGATTCCGTGTGTACCAAAAGAAATGGCAGACACGTAACTTTATCTCATTTCGACAGTTTGCTTTGCGGAGTTTTACGTAAACGTTATCTCTGTTGCACACTCATCCCGTTAAACATCAACGGATGAAAACTTGAGCAATGGAAATACGTGTTACTCTCATTTGGCTAGAGAGAAATTCTTCGAGATTTGGAGATTTACTATTAGCTTCGCGCAGATAGCTAGCCAGGCAGATAATTAATTGCGATGATAGCGACCTTATAGAATCGGGAAGGATTCTTTCTATTCTTTTGTCAAGCGATGCGTCAAATGGACCTCGTAAGAAGTTCGCTTTGGAGATCGAACACTTTTCCCTCGAGAATAAAGTCTCTCGAGCGCGAAATTGAAAACACTGTCGTCATCGTATTTTGAAAAACTTGTGTCTTTACTTTTAGATGGTCGGTATTAAAGCATACTTAATTTTATTAGATATTCCAGATATTTTATTAGATATTCCAAGAATTGCAAGTTTGAATTTTTTTTGTCACGAAAGAATTGATTAACTGCTAATTATCAATCTCTCTCTAATACATGCATTGTTTATAAACATGATTATATTAAAATATATTGTAATTATGTAATTATAGTAATCTATCAGTGATTTTTTTTTTTATCAAGTCGTTACATCTGAATAATTTAAACTGTTAATTTTTTTATTTACTGTTGTAACGAATTATCTATGTGTTTTTAATTTTTTAGTTATATGTTATGAAATATGTAACATTTATAAAAACCAATATTTTATATCTCGCTGGCGACTTTTAAAATCTATGACTTCTACATATTCAGTTTTTTGACCAATTGCATAAACGATATCAAATAACGAAGAAATTGTATCTTTGCTTGGAATTTTGCAACAAATTTTATATGATACTACTACTTTATAAAATTAAACTTCTCTAATCTTAAGTTATATTTGATTCGTATCTCATGTACATGAAATATATTTATTTATACGCAAGAAAAGCATTTAAGGCGGTTTTTAAACTGCGAATATTGAACCAATATTAATATGTATAAGAAAACTATATGTGTTAAACAATATTTGGGAAAATATAAATAAAATATAAATAAATATGAATAAAAATTTGAAAAAAATTGATATCTTTAGTAGTGTAGTAGTTAAGGATTATTATAATAGTATATTTTAAAAATTATAGTAATATTATAGATATCATATAAGCAATATATTCAATTTATCAGGCAAATTTATTAATTTTTATGTAATTCCGCGAGGAATTCCAATTTTGTAATAACTCTATCATGAAAACACTTTTATAGTTGTTTTTCATTTGATACGTCAAACAGAAGTTGACGATACGTGTAAGAACTTTGCACACACTAATACTCTTCCCTAGGGAATAAAAACATTGAAAGAAAAGAACGAAGAAGGGAACGACTCGAAGAAGAGAAGAGAAAAGAAGAAAAGAAGAGGAGAGAGAGAGAGAGAGAGAGAGAGAGAGAGAGAGAGAGAGAGAGAGAGAGAGAGAAGACGAGTTGAAGCCTGACGGAAGGCTTTTTTCCTATTTAAATTTGCACAAACCAGCAGAGCAAAGAATATTCGACTACCTTTTTTGGGATCGTGCCTCTCGGAAATTCGTTACGCATGATAAAAGATTACATCCGACATACGAAACGAGATGCTACATAATTTTGCGAAATTATGTCTTACTGTCTTATGCAGTATCTTTCTTTAACATTACATTTACATTCTTCTTTTACAAGTACCTCCTTTTCTGTATTATTCCCATGTTACCATAATGTAGAATATGGCGTAATGTAGTATAATGCAATTGGTTCAAATAAGATAGAACAACGATATATTAAATTTTGGGATCAAAGAGTCCTGTACGAGGGCATGCATAAATTATGTGGTACATCTTCTATCCGTGAAATTTACAGAATATTTTGAGTGAGTCAGTTGCATATTTAAAAACATGTTAGAGATGTTTAAAAGTGTTACAGGAAAAGACTTTTTGCTTTCGAATTTTATACTTTCAATAAAGTTAGATATTTCTTTCTTCGATAAAAAAACTTCACCGCAATACTTTTTTAATATGCGGTGGATGTATTTTACGCGAGACAACTTTCGCGCGGGAACTTCCATATCGAAACTTTCATCCGGGAAAATAGATACCGATTTCAATTATCCGAGAACGTTATCGTACCTTGCAACGCGTTGAAAATTGACTTCGGATATAGCAGAAAAATATATCGGCATTCTCTTCTTGCACAATTTTTGTGCAAAAATTTACAATTTTCATTATTTGTTGCATCGCCATGTCGGAAAGACGCTGTTACTTTGCATTTTAGGTCGTGGCAAGTAGTTTGCAAAATAGTATCAACAACATCAATGTTTCCCGAAATTATGTCCTCGCATAATATTTGCACACTATCACGGAAATGCAATCTTAGTAATATTATTCACTCGCGAGCTTGCAATGCAAATGTTTTTGGCAATTCTTTGGCAATTCCGTATATCTTTCTATCTATTCGATTTGCTTGTGCGAGGTCATTGTGCGTTTATCACGTTTGAGGAAGATGCGGAATCAAAATTTATTTCTCGTAAATTGTAGGAGATTGTCTCCGATTGTCTTCTCGCGGTAACTCTGCAAACAACTTTGCAAGTACCTCGTGAGAAATTGCGTGAAAACACTATTGACAAGGAGCCGTCGTTAACCTACAACTCTCTAACGAACTCTTCCGCGTACTGCGTTATTGTACTGCTTCCCAATTACGTTGCTGCCGTTAAGATTTGATAACATACTAACTCCATATTGTCATACAAAGTTCTGTCTCATCCAAAGTTCTGTTTTTGAAACATGAAAAGTGCCAAATGAAAAGTCGAGCCAGGAAGAGATTTCCCCGAAAAATAGATGAATGTACAGAAATTTCAATTTTTTTCTTTTTTTTTTTTTTTTTTTTTTTTTTTAACAATTTTGTAACCATAGAAAAATACCTTTCATCTCGTTGACATAATAATGAGATTGTATCAAATATAGTTTTTATGAAAAAATATTTCTGAAAAACATGGCAATATGATCTCGAGTTTCTCATAAAGATGATTAGTTCGTTACTGCATTTTTAATAAATTCCTATTTTATTTTTTATAATAAATTCTTTAACGAGAATTTTTGGAATAAATCTTAAGAAAAATGAATTTTTACAAAAACTATTGATTCATTTAACGTACCTTTGGTAAAATTATGATTTTCCTACTTTATTTTCAATAATACATTCTTCAAATTTAGAAAAATTTTGTTAGAAAAAGGGAAACCTTTATGATTTTTCCGATAGTTGATAAAAAATGTCTACTTATTAAATTTCCAAGTAATTAAATCTTGTAATAAAAGTTAAAAGTTAAGTTGGAAAATATAAAAATAAGCCTTATTTAGAGAGGACAATAAGGCTTTGTGGCGAACAATAGATTTAATTGTATCTCTCAGCGTTCGCGAAAACCTCTCCGTTTTCTATTAGTTCTAGTCACAGAGGCTATTGGTATCTCAGCGTTTCAGGTGAGAAAAAGTCGACGACGAATTGGTTAAAGAAGCTGTCATTAAGATTGAGGGCTTTCGGTACAACTCATACAACATCGTCGACTTGAATCCAACTCGGAATCGTATTGCGCCATGGGAGTCTTCTTTCCCTCGGCAAGAAGAAGCGCGCGATGGCGCGACTCGATGGCTGCAATTTGCAGCGTACATTCAAAGGCACGCCGGCCGGCCACTTGTTCTATTTCAGCAAGACAAGAGCTTGCCGCTCTGCCGTCGTTCGTTCGCCTTTGTTATAATTAGTAAGGCGAGACAGTTCCTCTTTTTAACAACAAGCGATTCTGGTTAACTTGTTAAATAATTATTCTTTAACCGATTTTCCAATTTTCACACGTGTCAGAAGAACGAGTTTGATTCTCGCGTTTAATTCTTCTCTTGTGTAGCAGCTCTTCCGTTTTTCTCGAAAGCTTTATCGACCTGAAAGGTCGATAAAGGACAAGCCGTTATCGATAGCTACTACTGGGCAACGGGATCGGATTTAGTTTGCAGTCGCAGTAACCAGAAACGGAATTTTGCACAAAGTAAGAACACGTCTCATTTGCCTTGAACGTCCCACCGTATGTTCCTTTCTGCTGTCGTCCTGCGGTTCTGCGACCACTGCTTTCTCATGTTTAATTCAAGATTTGAACGTTGGTCGCGTAGTTGATATGCTTGGACGATTTTCAAGCGTACGTGTCCTCGTCTTCGTTCCTCTTCTTCGTGTGTGTGTACATGTTGTGCTATATTATACTATTCGGTCTTCTAGTGAATCTGCTTGTTTGCCGATCTTTTCTTTACTACCTAAAACTATGACTACTGGTGACAAAGGCAGTCAAAAGCAAAGCCTGAACGATTTCAGTTTATGGATAATTGCACGCGCGAATTTAAATCAGCACTTCAGAACTTCTCTGTAAAAGAATTCTTATATTTGCAAAGATAGATAGATAACCTATACAACTTATAGTAACAAAGTTTTCTTCTATTCAAAATAAAGTCTATATTGATTTAACGCTTATGACACTTATGAATTTTTGTACTTGATTTTTATTCCGAAATACATCTTTGTCAATTTTTACGATCATCATCATATTCCATCATCATTAACTAATAACACCTCGTCAACATTATCTAAATCACATGTCGTAAATTTTTTTTTAAATTGCGCAATTGCATTTTAATAAATTAATTTTTCGCATTTGTCACGAATATTTTTCTTTTTTTATATTCTGAATTAAAAGCAACTTTAGGTTACATGATGAATTATATGATTGCTTAAATTTAAAAAAAAAATTTGCGAGAAAAGTAAACGGCAAAATTTTCAATGAAATGTATGATTTTGGTAAATAAAAGAGCTGAATAAATATTTATATGTACGAGGGTTGTCGTACATATTCATCATCGGATCGCAACAATGAGACTCGAGTTTTGATTGAATTTCACACTCGATTCTCACTTCTGAAGAGAATCGAAGAGAAGTAAGAATCGATTAATTCTGGCAAGAATTTCATTGCCACCGCTTTCTTCTTTCCGTCGATTTGATCCGTGGGAATTTCCGATAATTGAAAAATAGATTCCGCGCGCTCTCGGATTCGTGTATGGTGTATGGTATTGAGAACTGATTACACGCGGCTGAGGAGCACGACGAGATGGAGGAGGATTGGGGGTGCTGTAAGTGAACGTCGAGATCCGAATGAAAAAGGAGAGAATGAGAAACAGAAGCGGGAGACGGGAGGTAGTGAAAATGGGAATGATGATAGGCGTTTTAATTCGCAAAGTGTTCGCTGGCGTATTCGTTAATTATAAGCAAACAGTGCAGAATATGGCCTCGCAATTAAAACGGGAAATGCCCGATAGATCCTACGAGCACCATCGTCGTCGTCACGACGGCGACAATGACGACGACATCGGCTCGTTCATTACGAGCTTCTCCGACGTGCGACGTTCGGCGGGTCGTTAATAGCAACGACTCCTCCTGTCGATCGTCAAGAAAAATCGTCGTGCGCTGACAAAGACAGCTCGAACACTCGCCGAGATTCTTTTTGCGAGTCAGCTTTTCCCACGTTGCGCCGCGAGCCGACGCTTTGTCTTCGTCAAAGAACCAGCCCTGCGAAGGGAGCTTTAAAGTCGATATACAGACCGTTCCGCGAAAACGCGTTTAACTCTCAGTTCCAGACTTGCTGGCCAATTTATAGCCGATATTTCCTTAGCGAGACTTGACGCGACCTCTTTTTATTCACCTATTTTTATTGTCATTGTTGTCATTGTTGTCGTCTTTATATAGATATGTATAAAAATATTTATTTATAAAAACTTACCTATAAAACCGTGTTTCTATCGTTGTTTTATCTACAATTCATGATGATAGTAGATATAGAATTTTTTTATATAATTATAATATATTAATACAAACGCAAAGTATTTTTAATAGTGAATATTTTGTTATCATAAATTTTAAAGACTACCTGAAATATAATTTGTAATTATGACGCCAGTTATAAATTTTAAACGTATGATATATGCCAGGAGATGTACATAAATGAAGGAATATCAAAAATTTTAATCTAAATATTCTCAATAATCTTTTATGTTAAATAATAAGTTTTGATTTTGAAATTTTTTAAAATAAAATTTTAAGGCCCCTGACTACTCAGCGAAGAACTCCGCGTTGAAGTAGCGACGTATCGTCGTAGTGAAAAAAATAGAAGCTCATACATCCTTGTTCATCTTATCCTTGTCCTTGTTTATCTTTATACAAGTGACATGCGGACAATGAAATTTTTTTTATAACGACTATTTTCGTTATTGTGTGCTTAATCGTACAGATATGACTTGTTTCGTACTTACCAGAGTCGTAAAAATGGACGGCAGCTAAAATTATCGTCGGACATTATATGTGAAAGCATTTTTTTCCATTTCTTCCAACAGCTGTCAAATCGTGTGTTTCCTGCCTGAACAAGTTTCATTTCACATGCCTTTTACAGCTATTTATTGACTATCGGGAAGGGAAAGGATAGCAGCCGCCCATTTTCACAAAGGTGGGTCTTAAAGTTACCATGTCAGGTGTTATTTTAGTCAAATATCTCCTTATTTGCAAAACTACCGTCATAAACTTTATTGTGTTATTTCTCGCCTATGATGTCACGATTCCAATATAGCCGCGGTGACTAGTCAGGACCCTTAATACCGCAACTTATCTTTTTATACAATTCTTTCAAATTTTAGTAATAATTTTTAAATAAAATTACTATCTTTTCGGAATTATAATTCTATTTAATTTGCTTGATTTGATATTCAAAATATAATTCATAAAATTTCTGGGATCTGTTTCTTATGTTTCATATCTATATCTTCTCTATGTCTATCTATATCTTATGTCATATCTTTCATACTCATGAAATAAGCTTATCTTTTTGCTTATCTTTTTAAAATATTTAAATATGTAAAAATTTTAATGAAAGGAGAATAAAAATTACGTTGTAATAAAGTATAACAACTGATGATGTATATCTTAAATATGTTTTTATACAACGTTCTATATGACTTACATTTTGAAATACACACACACACACACACACACACACACACACACACACACACACACACACACACACAAATATATATCCATGAAATATATTGCAATATTGATGTTAACCACAGATTTTAATTGCGCATTGCATAACAACTGATGTTTACGGAAAAGATAGATTGTTATCGAAAGACAATTCAAATGTCAATATTAAATAATTTATTGGAACTGTTATAAAAATATAAAAAATGATTTTAAATCGTAAAACGCATGATTCTGAAAACGTATTGTGCAATATTTTTGTTATATAATAGATATCATTGTTTAGAAATTTTGTATTGATTACTGCGGAAATCGTAAAAACTTCTTTTAACTTTTCCGAAAAAAATATTATTATTTAAAATATTATTATTTAAATTTATATAAAAAAAATTTATTTACTAAAAATAAAGTTGAAAAATTGTGATTTATAATTGCAACTAATTTAATACAAAGATTGAAGTTGAATTTTGCTACAGTGCAATGTAAATTTAATTTTTTTTGTGGGTAAGTGAATGACTGCAATGAAAATAATAATATACATACGTGCGAGTATTTAATATACACATACTTACGTTCGGTTGTTATTAATGGATTTTCTGTGAAGCATTTGACAATTCCTACGTCAAATTATATATACATTTAAAAGTTTTAGAATATAACATAACAATTTGAAATTATGATAAAATGATAAATAAATTTTTTCATTTATATATCATTTTATTGGCATTGTTATTTAAAAAATTACTTTTTTATATAGAAATACCTTTGTTTCGAGCAATTAATTTATTGTTTTATCTGCCGATTTGTGAGAGTAAAAAAACCCGATTGCTAACATATTAAATATTTAGTTTAGTATTTAATTTATCCTTAAATATATTGTTCTTTCTAATAAAGTTAATTTAATTTTGTCGAGGAAAATGCAAAATACTTATGATTCCAATAGATAATTAATAATATTTATTAATTATCAATAGTTATAGAATGATAATATAGAGCATTTTAGATGAATATCATTGATCTCTCTCTCAATATAAATTAACGCGCCAAGCTCAACACGCTATCGTTATTTTAATTTGATTGATTATTATTTTAATAAATTTGAAGTAATAAATTTTTATTGTATTTTGAACACATATAAAAATTCCAAAAAAATATAATTTTGCTGATTCTAATCAATTGGACTGATTCGAATGATTAGAGAATTATAAGAAAGACTATCGCGAAGCGTTTTAGCGAGTACAATTTGACAGATTAAAAGTCAAAATTTATTTTAATTCAGCTTGAGAGATGTTACGCATTTTACGAACAACGTTCCATGAACGTTAGTGCTCACAGATATTTAACGTCAACTAGCAGAGAGTAATAAATAGTCCATTTTTTCCATTTTATATATAGAAACTCCTATAGAAACTCTCCTTTTCGGATTTTTCACGAGAGGCAGATCGAGGAAATTCCCGTAGATCCCCTGATTCTCCCCGTGAGCTCCCGTTCGCGTCCAGTCGCTTCCTCTTTCTAAATAAATCGCCCACCCTTTTGCCGAAAATATATTTCCCGTAGGCAGCTACCGTCGTTTGTTACTTCGAGGGCACGATTGAAACACAAAGTTTCACATTGGTCGAGGGGTGGTGATATGGCCCGAGGTAACTGGCCAGGAAAAGAGACGGTAGCGGGAGGGGATGTGTAGGGGATTACATTTCGCATTCATGGAATTCCATCGAGGCAGCGTAAATCAAAAGTTCGAGGATATATATATAAGCGCGGTGACGGGGAACGAGATGAACAGGGGAACAGAACGGAACAGAGCGCAGCGAAAATGCACGAGTGGAATTGAGACGGAAGAAAGATCTGCGATTGTTTCTCCCTTCGCTTTGCTTGCTTACGCATCATCGCGTAATGCCTCGATCTTGTTTTCTCGGTACACACATCGTAATATCGTGACCGAGACAATCGGAGATTATGGAAAGGAAGATTATGGAAGAAAAAAATCGCGAATAGTGACAATGATGACGTGATAGACATCCAGACATCGTGTCTCTGTCGTATTTTTTAAGCACAGCGATGCTATAACAACGATGAACGTATTTCAAACGTGGGATCAAATAGGAGTTTTATTCGTTTCTCCGAGATTGAAGGTCTTAATTTTGAAGGTCGAAAGAGTTACTTAACGCGTTAGTTAGTTAACCTTAGTTAACCACGAATATTAATTGGCGCGAGAATTTTTTGTTTAGCTTTTAATTGTGCTGAGAAATTTTTCTGAGTGTTTATTCGTTAGAATTATTTGTTGATAAAATAAAATTGTTTTCTTATTATTAATCGTAACGAGAAACGATTCTTTTTCTCAAGACAGGCAAAAAGAACGTCTCTTACGTAGGATAATCTTTCGCATTCGATTAACATTTATATATTTTTATATATTTAAAAATTTCTTTATTATAAAATTTGCTTTATATATTTTAAGTTTATATTATGCAAGTCCAAAGTTTTTACTCTTCGATAAAGAAAGATACTCTTCGAAAGATACGAGAGAAGATTTACATCTAGTTAAGTTAAATCTTATGTTTAAATTCTTCTCAAGTCCAAGTATATCAAAAGCATATTATGAAAAATGTGTCAGTGAAGATTAGAAAAAAATATCGTTTTTAAGATATGACAAAACCTACAAAAAATTACATGATTAGTTATTTATTCTTTGAATGATCATTTATTAGCATTAAAATGATATATATACATGTGATATTTTATGATTTTACATACTTTTTATGTTATTTTAGTATATTAAACTTTTCGATTTTCGATTTTTAATTTGTACTAGATTTCGAGATAGGATTCTAGTTATAATTTTATATAAATGTATTTTGGCACGTACCTACACGAAAGTATGTTGGAATATATTAATATATCTAAAATAATTATATTTGAAAAGTCAAGAAATGTATATATATATATATATATATATATATATATATATATACATACACATACACACATTTCTTGACTTTTCAAATATTTTTAATACTACGCAATCAGCAAAATTGTAAAAATAATACTCATCCAAATTATTTATATTATTTAAATTTTAATTGAATGCAAATACAATGATAGCTTTTTTAAGCAAAGATTTTTAAATGATATTCAATTTTTTGTGATTTTTTTGTGATTTTAAATGATTCAAATTAAATATATTTTTATTAAAGCGAAGTAATTGCTAAGATCTAAGTTGATCGTTACAATACTCATAATTATAACTTGTAATAATTAATAAAACAAATGGTTGATCTCATGCTTCAAGATAATTTAACATTAGTAAATAACCTGCTTTTTTAATCATTCATACGTTTAATTGATTTGAAGTCCAAACGAAGAGAATTCAATTTAATTAATACCGGTATAATCAGCGTCGGTTAATTATATCTTGCTGCACTTCTCCGAATAAAGTGCACTCCACGTTTTCATTTCGTCGACGATGAATTATATGCTAGAACTTTCCCAGGCGATTAATTAAACACTGCCTTGCGATATTAATTTTCAATGAATTTTTAATTACACGTTGTAATACCGGCAACTCGTCATGCAAAAGTAGATAACATTATTCTCCAGCATCCAATTCGTCAAGCTTTATACGCTGTACAACTTCATTTCAGCGACGATTTTCGTTTCTATTTTCAAAAAAAAACTTTTTTACGTTTTCTCTGTTGCTGCACTACGATCTTGTTTCGACTGTTGGATTTAGGTCTGACGGAAGTATCGTCGAGAGGAAGAGGTAATGGTTTATCCTGAACATCCAAAGTAGACACGATAAAGTTCAAATGCCACCTGACGAAAGTTTCGAGCTTCTCACAGAC
Source organism: Pogonomyrmex barbatus (assembly GCF_055798465.1). Classification (NCBI taxonomy): domain Eukaryota; kingdom Metazoa; phylum Arthropoda; class Insecta; order Hymenoptera; family Formicidae; genus Pogonomyrmex; species Pogonomyrmex barbatus. The sequence continues at coordinate 3,318,992 of NW_028297111.1, read as the reverse complement.
AGCTTCGCTCGGGCGGCTGGTCTCCCGATACAGAGGAGTGGATTAAAGGTGGATCGGCATGTGTTCGGCATTACTATCCGCCACGCCTTTCTGCTTTTCCAGTTACACGATTTGTTCCCTCGCTGAATATCCCACCGATGTCTCGCTGAATCAAATCTCGATTTAATTGAAAAATATTTTTCTCCGAGAATGATCTGCTATTAAGCGATCGGTAAATAAATGGTCTATCGATCAATTCAAATAAGTCGTAATTAGGTTTTTACTAATTAAATTAGACTTTTTACTTTACTTTATTTGCCAGATGTTTAATTTTGAATATCTTCAAAGATTTTGTATTTTTCCTGTAATGTATTATAAGAACGTTTTCATTGAAACTTATTTATATCTATAAAGTGTGAATTAAATTATGAAAAGTAAAAATTTATTATATTTATTTTTTTTTTTAATTAATATTATTATTATCTAGAAAAACTGCTTTATTTAAGAAAGAATTTAATTTAACCATTATTAAATTCCAATTTTTTTTCTTGCCATACATCTTTGTTTCGTCATTGATTGTTTTCTTTCACTCTTCTCTCTCTTTCATTCTCTCTCTCACACACAATATGTGTGCAAAATATGAAATTTAAGCACAGATCGTCAATGATTGTACGATTATTTATGCTGTGCTGTGAGCATGCATAAACCTCACAATTAATTCGATACGAGCTGAATTTCCGTTTCCGCAAAACTGGGCCGGTCGACAATTGCTGTGACCACAACATCACGTCGAAAATTACCATTGAATTACGAAACGATTAATATCGACGCGTAACGCGGTTCATAATGCGGAAGTCCTTTCTCTCTTTTGACGAAGATTCCGCTCATCCTCTTCCTCCCTCCCCCTCCGCCGCCCCCGACTCCCTCCCATCCGCCGTAAGGCAAGGCGGATTCGACCACAATAGTGTCGGTACGTTCTCCTTCGAGAATTTGTGGTCGTGCGCAAACGCGTAATTAGTTTAAACCAAGTAACGTGGTAATTAAGTCGGTTTAACTCCTTTATCACAAGATGAAGCGGACGCCACTGTTTATGTTGGCTGGTATCTCGGTTATCCCTCGGTTGTTCCTGGTTTATCCGCCCCGCGTCATATTACGCGTCTTGACTTACAAGCGTCAGTCTTGCTCGAAAAACTTTTGTTAAATTTAAACGCACAAACTTCAAAGCGAATCTTTTTTTCTCCACTTTTATTCGGAATGTAGGTCGATATGTAAGTCCCGAGACGAATCAATGCAATAAATAAACTATGTGAGGGGAAATGTTTCTTCTCTTATCACGATGGACTTTCTTCAATCATCAATATATTTGGAGATGTTTGAGAAACACGGAACACTCGGGCACGGTACTTGTAAAGTGCACAATAAAATCCAAAGTGTTTTTCCGAATGTTATATTCTCGAAGACGTTCCTGTAGAACTCTTCCAGAACTCTTCAAATAAAACGTCGGTCATTTTCTCTCGGTAGAAATTCGGTAGATTTACCACACCGACGATGAGATTTTCGCGAGGAAATCGGAAGATTTTCTCGCAGTATCGGAATTAACGGGGAACAAAAGACGAAGCGAGTGCACGAGTGCACGAGTGCACGAGTGCTACGAAAGCACGTTGGAAATAATACGTACAATGGCGCGCTTAGACGGCAGCAGGCAAGCAATTCTGGAGATTAAACCCGGCCATATCTGTAATTGACTCCCCGGGCACATCCTTGGCTTTTCATTATTCAACCTCGCGCTGAAGGAGTGAGCAAACCCGAGACTTTTCCAGCCTCTCGTCGCGACTCCCAAGAGCACCGTTCTGCCGATTAGTACTCTCCTCCTCTTGAAGCGGTGCCTTTGATCCCATCTTCCAAGAGACTACCGCGGTGCGTCTTCGGACTTTCATCGTCCTTTTATCGTAATACAACCCTAATTCCATCTCCTCCTTTAATATCCACCGAAAATCACCGAACAACAGCTCTCCTTTCGCGTTACACACGGATAATCGACAATGTTGTTAAACGACGTGTCATTACGATAGCTTAACCGGGGCTGACCAGATTCCGCGCAAAGCGTTTGGGGCGCGTCGTCTCTCTCTCTCTCTCTCTCGAAGGTTCATAAATTTTTACGAGGGATTTTATACCGGGGCTACGCCTCCCGAGTACAGGGCCTACTCATAGTCATCTCGTTCTCGATATCCAGTGACACGTTTAACAAAATTCACAAGCGGCGCTCAAGCGATGCACGGTGTGAGAGAGAGAGAGAGAGAGAGAGAGAGAGAGAGAGAGAGGAAAAGAGAGAAAACATCGAACTTCGATATTCCCTCGCGCGCGAGCGCTTGGCAGTCCAATCTTTGTATTGTCTCGCTTGCTGAACGGCAGTCTCTAGGAACACGCGCGTGTCGACAGCCAAGTTTACAGCGCGCCTATAGTTTAAAGCCGTCGGCGTTTTTCCTGTGTTACAGATGCCAGGAATGTCCCGTGGTGAAGCCTACGTTCCTCTGCGGAAGCGACAATCGCACGTACAGCTCACCGTGCCGTCTCGAGTACCACAACTGCATTCACCATACCTCCGTCCACATCACCTGCAAAGGTTTTTGTCCGTGCAAAGGTGAGAGACGTTTGTCTATATGCACGAGTCGAATTTAGACCACGCATTTAGACATTGATTTAATCTCATCGGACATTGTCTAAACGTAAAAACGAGGGAAAAGTTTAGTGAATTTCAAATAATTACAGAATCGCATACCATTGTTGCTTTGCTTCTTTTTGACTAATTGTAATTCAACATTTTTTATTTTCGTTCTGATATTTTTTGCTTCTTTAGCATACTTTTAATTCTTATTTCTATTTTTTATTTTCTATGTGTTGATTTAATATTTTAATTATAATAAAACGATCGTATCTTTACCTATCTTTTTAAATTTTTGATTAAAATTTTTGATTAAATTTAACTTATTTATTACTGTTGAGAAAAGAGAAAAAATATTATTTTTTACAGGTTAGTCATCGAGTTCTGTAATTTGTATATCTTCAAATTTTTTTACGTGAAAACATTTTATAGGATTATATTATTTAGCCGAAAAATTTCAACATATTTTTTAGACATCTTTTCTACAAACTGTATTTATTATATATGATGTCAAATGTAAAAATGTAAAGATATCAGTCAATTAAAATATAAAAATTTTTGTATAGAAAATGCAACACGATGAAAATGTATATTTAAAACACATATGTTTGTCCCTTATGGAAAATATTAGTACGTAAGTACAAAGAAAATAAATGAAAACGACAGACAGAGTCGTTTGTCATTTCAAAATTTTTATCTATTTTTAAATCCTATGCTTATCCGAATTCTTTTTCCAAAATAGTACCAAATAAATAAATAAATTAATTTGCGTTATTATTCAGTCAAGAGAATTCGATATTGCTAATTCTAATTAGAAATGAGCAAAGGTCACATTACATTTAAAATGCGTGAATCCAAATAGTTTATTTATTATATGTGTAATCAGATCAATAGTTTAATTAGTTTAATTATATATTTGGTTGGTATATTTGGTTGGTATATTTTATAATTAGTTATGTTTAAAAATAACGTAGGGCGGCAAACAATGCCGCTATGTTATTCTAATATGTGAATTAATATTTGAACATAATATGCATACAAAACGATCAATCTCTGGATGGGCTCTGGAAATTAAGAGAAAGCGAAAGCGTTATAAAAATTGTATCACCGCGACTATTTTTACAATGACATACGGAGAATCTGACTGAATCGGCAATTTGCAACGTAAAAGAGAGTATGCTGTCAGTGGTGACTTATAAAAAGCAACTCTGCAAGATTTAATGCGCGAGATCAATTTGTAAGCATATTCATGTTGGAATATACGTATGTATTGTAAGTTTCACAATAGTGGAGCCGCGTTTGCATCGCGCTTTGCGACACGTGAATCTTTCATGAATATTCATAATTGGCGGTGAAGAACAATAGTGCCGGTGTGTTGGGCACACACCGAGGTACAACGCGATGTGTACCTCGGCAAACGTTGAGCGAATCGAGCGAATTGTCGTCGAATCGGAGAAACAGGGAAGATTGAATAGATCCGATTGAATTTGCCAATCGCGACGATTCACTCTTATTTACTCTTAATATATATACAAGCGTGATTGCATCATATTTTAGACACAAAAACAAATACTAAATACTAAATAATAAAAAATATATTTATTTTCAGGAATTTTAACAATGCCCTTTTTTTATCGAAAATTTAAGTTTTGCAGTATTTGTTAAATAGGACTGGGCGAATATGACGTGAAGTTTCAAAAGTATATACACATTTAAGAAATAAATATGTTTATAGACAGGTGTGTGTGTGTGTGTGTGTGTGTGTGTGTGTGTGTGTGTGTGTGTGTGTGTGTGTGTGTGTGTGTGTGTGTGTGTGTGTGTGTGTGTGTATTTCAATATTAGAAACGAATAATAGATAATAATGCAAGTCCGACATGTCAAAAGATCTATCCTTAAAATTATATGTTGAACAATATTAATATTATTATACGTTTTAATGTTACGTAAACTGGATTGAAGTGCTTATATCGCAGAAATAATTCGCAGAATTTATTTCGTGGAAGATTTAAAACTACGTAGACAGATAATCTCTGGCTTGCGACGTTAATGTACGAAGAGAAAAAAAGACCTGGAATTAATTTTACTCAAATTTCGCTCATTAATATTAATGAATATCAACGAACGAAGTTTCAATCTGTCGGTTCGTCGTGGCGTATGTCAAGGCGATAATTGAATTTTATAGAGAATTGTGAATCGGTGTAGCGCTTGTATCTCGTCGAAAAAAATCATAACGATCGTCAATCGTGATCGAATGCGTGTGCTAATTTCAAATGGCTCGTTTGGGTATGTACGATTAATGGGCGATTCATTCGCAAATTTGATTAATTTCAAAGGTAGTTGTATTTTTATCAACCATTCTATAATATCGCGCGCATGCTGTTTTCGCGTTTTAAACGTCAATATGAGCTAATAAAATGCTATCGCTTTCACGATCGAGCAGTTTGCAACATACATGCGGAATATCGATTATCAGATTCGGTGTCGTTAAAACACTATCGTGCTCGCGGTCGGATGATCCATTGGAAATCTAGTAAGCTTGATGAAAAATGACGCGCCACTGCGTGAGATAAAATATTTATGCAGGGATCAATCAGGGTGAAGTTTTTGCTTAAATTCAATATTCGTCGAATTTAATGTATAATAATCTTATCTAATATAATCCTGCAAAAACAAGTCTTGCAGAAATAAATGAAGACTTGAAATGAAAATGGTACCAAGTGCGAAACGTAAAAAAAGCATACTACGATGCTTTGGGATTGTATGTTGCAGGACAAATGATACTTTTTGCACATATATCTTCTTCTAGCGTAAACTCCAGTTGTATCTTTTTATTTTTTGTCGCTTTGTCCTGCTTTTAAATCGGATCCTTTCTTAAATAGTCGGATTCCGCGCCATAAAAATTTTTCTGTTTTTCTGGCGGGAGAGTTATGTCCTCTACGCGTTTCTTCTCTCGTCTTTCTTCTTTCGTCCTCGTGCTGCATTCGACGACAAACTTTCGCGTGCATCTCACGGAAAAAAAAAATCACTCCCGTCATCATCATGCGGCGGAAAGGATGGGCGGAAAGTACCCCGCGGAAAATAGCGCCCTTAAAAAGCGCAGTCGGCCTTTCGATTTCTGACGTACAATTTGTCGACAGTGTCATTTCATGCTCATGAATTGATTCGGGCTAACGAACCGAGTATTTTCGACGCGCGTTGCGCCGCCGCCGCCGCGCCGGGACGAAATGTAATTTCGTCGTCCCGCGACTTGCAATCAACGTGTGTTCACGAGAAGAGTATATTAATCAGAGGTAAATTTTGCAGTTGCCGATCTGCGAACATACTCTTCGAAGAAGACGCAGATGCAGAGGAAGAAGATGCTCATGGGCAAGATGGGCCACAACCATGACATTACTCTTACACCCCGCGACTTCAATTACGATAATCATCATTACCAGTATCTCAAGTACACGAAACACGGCAAGGTAAGTCATATTCGCTTCTTATGCTACATTTCCGCTATAAACGACAGAGAAAACATTACATGATGTTCTTATCTTTGTCGCGATTGAGAGCTTGATTGAATTGATTATTTCTTCGCTTATTACAAGACATTTTTATCTCGCGTATGCGTAACAACGTGTAAACAACATTACGTACATAACAATGCCATATAATATCAATGATGAAAACGCAGAATGAAATGAAAAGAAGTAACTTTCAACTTCCTGTAATGAATGAAATTAATTGAATATTACTTTACAAAAATCATTATTTTTAGCATGATTGCTGATCAAAATGTAAAAAAGAAAAATTCTGTTTGTAAACCTGTAAAAATAAATAATATTATAAAAAAAAAGATCAATATTGCTATGATTGCATGGCAACATATATAATTCATTTTTTTCTGTCTACAACAAAATAACATCTATTTCGTTTCATTAATTTTTCCAAATGTATGTATTCTTGTGTGTAATTATTATATTATATTTTCTGATACTTTGATTTCCGGATAATTTTCATTTTAATTTATCTAAATTTTTATTTCTGCTACATTATTTATTATTCAATTATATAAATAGACTTTTGATATTAATATTAAATATTATTATAAAATTCATTTGAGAAATAAAATAAATCAATTTTATCTGTCTTGCTTGAGGAAAACATCGTTTTGGATGTTTTTTTTTTCTCTTTAAACATTAATTCAAATAAATTGAACGTCGAATCGTGATGATGTTCGAACGCTTTTTGATATAAAACTACTTCTGCAAAACAGTTTCTTAAACAAATTTAAAAAGCAAAATTTGATTACAATTTCATAAAAAAATTGTTATAGAAATGAAATATTATGTACGTCTACGTAATATTTGCATACTTATCTACGTACGTATTATTTAATGAATAATCAGAGATTAGACACACATTTAATATTTATTCACATATTTTAAACTTTAAAATAATTGAAATAATTTGGGATAATTGATGCAAGAAATAATTTTGGATAATGTAAAATAGAAAATATCAGACAGATTATTTGTAACGTAAGTTGTGATTTATCTATATTGCACGATTGCAATTTTTAAGCAGACAATAAAAAGTTTTTTTCATTGTAGCAGAAACCTAAAAATAAAAATGAACTACGGCATCCACGATATTACGAGAAGAAACATTCGTATTTTATAGCTTTATGGCTTATTTGTTACTTTTAACTCTTTACAGATTTGTGAAGTAATTATCTGGTAATAGTGCAACTCTTTTAAATCTTTTATACATACATATATATATATATATATATATATATATATATATATATATATATATGTCCTATTCCGTTATAATAGATGGCATTATTTTCAAAAAAACTGGTTTATCCCGAATAAATTGTTGTTGAGAAAACAATGTGTTGAAATAACAAAGTGCTAATTAAATTCAGCTAACTGAAATTTACGGCTGATTTCTGGATAGGTACGTAATTATTTGCCAAAGAATTTCGGAAAGGGCGAAATGAGTTGATTCCACTCTTCATGATACAGAGTACATGAAAGTATACAGACGTACTCACTGTATTTTTGCTCGCTACGAACAGGAACAAAAAGTCTATATATCACGTTTACGGACTAAAACGAGGCGGGGCTCTCCTTCCGTGTAAATCACACGAGCACTCTGTTTCCCTAGGTCGCGCCTTCACGATACACACACACACACTCTCTCTCTCTCTCTCTCTCTCTCTCTCTCTCTCTCTCTCTCTCTCTCTCTCTCTCTCTCTCTCTCTCTCTCTCTCTCTCTTGTCGGCGATTATCGATCCGATCTCAAGAAAGATATTTTTGGTGCGCAAAATTACAACGTCGCGATATCAAACACAGATGTCAAATACTACATTCGTTCGATGGGACCTTGTCTTTATCGACAAAATAGAGAATTTCGAAAATTGTCGCTCGCGAATTAATTTCCATATCATGCTGACCTAAGGGGGAAAAAAATCGATTTAGTCGAGCGTATTCTGTATCTAGAAACAAAAAATCGCAAAAATAATTTAATTTCTATTTTAATCTATAGACAACGGCTCCTAATAAAATTAAAAAATTGATTTTAAGTTCCTCTTGCAATATGTTATGGCAATACATGTCTAAGATAGGCTGAAAACAGTTTTTTTTTTTTCCTTATTCTTTTCTTACTGACGTTATTTATACAATGTGAAACTTTCTTTTATTTAAAAATAAAAAGTCACGACTGTTGCAATGTTTATAAAAGAATTAATAAATAATTTAGAAATTATAACTAGGTAAAAGGACATATTTAAAAAAAAAAGAGTAGATACATTCTAGAGTTTCTGAGAAAATAAATTCTTGAAAATTTTTTATTTTTTTATTTATTCTTCTACATTCTCTTAACATTGTTTGATATTCAGATTCTTAGTTGTAAGACTGTTGAAAAGTTTTGCAAAAACATTTCCTATCTTCTTCTTACAAAATGTTACGTGGAAAACTTATTTTTTTCGAGTCGTAAATTTGCAAAAGGAGATTGAATTTTTATCAAAAATTTATTTTCGATTTTTTCTTGCTTCGTTTTTTGCTTCATTTCGCATAGGATAACGCAAAAACTGCAGCGATACAGAATAGAGCACGGTTGCTACAAAATTGATTCGTTCCATTCAGAATTTTTCGGTCGGCGCGTTTTATCGATATCGATATACATAAAAGCGCAACTTTCCACATCGTTGATGCACATTCGAAAATAACTTCCCGAAAATAACGGTACCATGTGGTACCGTTTTGCTTTTTATAAAACGTACAATTACTTAGACTCGTACACAACTGTTTTTGTACAAGATATCTTCCCCTCTTTTTTTTCTCTCTCTCTTGCGCGCGCTTGATGTAAAGCACTTATGCATGTCACATTTAGTATTATTATTCACCTTCTTTGCGCGCTTCCTCTCCCATTCTCGCGATCTTATGATCTCCTCGGGGGAATTTATGAACGCAGCCGCTTGCGCTAAAAAGCAATGTCCAATATTGTAGCTTCCATCGCCTGCAGCTCGTACTGTATCCTTCATCCTGTTACTCGTGCATTATTCCGTTCCTATCCCGTTCGACGATAAATACAGGATGTATCTTAAACATGAATTTAAGGCAAGCTGTGTTTGCGGTATAAAGTACAACGAGAGAGATTCTTGCGAATACTGGTGTAAAAGAAAATTGCTTGGTTAATTGCTTTAAATGGATTTTTTAAATAACGACACAAAGAATTTTATATTAAGCCACGAATAGTCAAGGAATCACAGCGAGATTTAGATATAGATTTTCGAAACATTTATTCTGCGATATAATAGCACGGAAGTCACGAAACGGTTTCCACTTTCTATAACTTTTCTTAATGCTTTTCTCAATGTTGTAACATCGGGAAGAAATTAATTTATTCATTTTTCATTGCTTAATTTATATGATCTTTGAAACAAGATAACTGTTATTTCAAGATTGGCTCGTCTCGATGAAACTTGAAAATACATTTTGCCTTAAATTTGATTCTGTGTAGTTCCGATGTTTATTCCAGGAAAACATGAGATGTATATATATATATATATATATATATATATATATATATATATATATATATATATATATATATATATTCAACGACATCAGGTTTGCGATTCGATACTAGGACAAATATTCCAGTGACGTTTCCTAAAACGATTTTCATGTTTTGCAATATCTCCGTCGCAATATGGAGATGGAACTGCGTCAAGCGCAGCGGGGAGGGGGGAGGGGAAGGGGGGAAGGGAAATTTTCCAAAAAGTCGTGACAAATCGATCGGATCGAATGCAGTTCGATTGATTGGCACATTATTTTAATGGCGGTTCGCGTTATAGTCAGAGTACCGAGTGAATACGGACCAGCGCGGAAGCGCTGCTCTAATTTATTTCAACTCGCGTATCCCGCTCGCGTCCCTGCTCAATTATCGCTACACGCCGATGCAAATGCGGGACGATATACGAAATCGAACGCGTACATCCGCCCTGTGATTCGCCCGACGATCTCGTGAATTAAATTTCGGGTAGCCGTTAACCTCAACCATTTACTCCACCACGGGAAAACACAATTTTAAACTCTCGTTTGCAAATAAACATGGGCCATGGCGCGCTGAGCGTTGCCCCTCGCATCCCCTCGCCGTCCCGAATAAATTCTTCCCCCCTGCGAATTACCTACAAGCGACGGTGGCTTTGAAAAGAGTTATTTATGCGTGACCCTCCGTAAATTGTGCCCTTTGTCGGTTTAATTTATCAAGAGAAGTTTCACGATTTTCCAGAATTTTTCACAGATGTCGAGGTGCGGCACGCTGTTATTGGGAGAGATGAAAACCTGAACTGACTTCACTTGAATTCATCCATCGAGTAATACAGTTTCAAATCTAATTTTATCCGCGTATTCGAACCTTTGCAACTGGTTTCAAACTGGAATTCATCTTCCGATTTCCAAAGACTTATTCATTCCTAATAATGATAACAAGATATTTTTAGAGCATTACTTTTTCTCTCCTTCTTTTCTTTCTTTATATATTGGCGCGACTTAATGCGGGCTCTACATAACATACAATTTCATGAAAAATATATGAAAGCCGGAAACATCCGCCGGCGTAAATAGTAGTGAAAACATTCAGTAGAGGATAGCGTCTAATGGAAGAAAAATAGAGATGCTGAAAGGAGGGAATAAATCTGCTCCACTTCAATAGCCGGCGGCTAATGGAAATCGCGAATTAACTCGCTCTCGAATTAACTTCCTCGTTAGATTTCTCTTTCTCTCACACGTTCACTCACTCACCCCTCCCCCCCTTTCCCCTCTCAATTAATCGCGATTATCGCGATACATCGCGCAACAATTCGATATTTACATACGCTATGCCATAAGTGTTTCTACACAATATTTGTAACACAATATGCATTCTGCAAAAACAATATGCATTCTGTTATAGTGTTGCGAAGAATGCGTTCGTGTCCGGCATAAATCCCCAATTCGGAAACTTCATTGACAGTAAAAGTTAGAGCGTCTCGACGTGCCAAATAAAATATCTTTTGTTCCAAGAAGAAAGAGGCACGCATTACGTCGCTAGAGAAAAATCTTTCACCATCTCGCTCGATCGAGAACTCTTTCGAATTATCTGACCGAAGCGAGTCTAAATATTTGTACCGGACTTCTCCCGGCCGTAAAAATATTATTCCGCTTTAGACGTGCGCGTGCCACTTCTGCGATCTTTCTTCGATGAAATGCGCAGGATCTCGATATCCTGAGTCGCGATATCCTGATTTGCGGTACGTACTAATCGAAACTTAGATGTTGTCAGATAATATAATGCTGTCCATCATTATATTATCACGATAACCTCATATTTTTTTCGAAATGTCAATGTGTGTCTACAAACCGTTAACAAAATATTGATGTATATTTTCTGAACGCTATTAATCATTAATTAACTTCATAATTTAGTACATTGTTTAAATAAATGCAAAATAAAATTCATTCAATCTGCTTTTCAGTCAACTGTCTGCTGTTGTAGATCTTTATTACTAATTTCTTTCGTATTTGCTAGCAAACCTTTTGTTAGCTTTTCTGTCAAAATTTTTTCTACGTCATTGAATCCCATACCCATCTTACGTCGTCATTTTTATTAACAAAACTTTTACAAAAAATATTTCATAAACACTTCACGTCTCGTTTCTAACGGTTATCTGGAAACAACGATGTGCCACATCATTATCTTTATAACAAGGTGTCATTTTAATAGTATAGTACTTCAACATTTCAATATGCTATTATCATTTCGAAATAATCGCGCTTAAAACAAATATGCGGGTTACATTTATTATATAGATACTCATTATCGACATTATATATTAAATTTAATGGGATATCAGTGTAGTACTTTATCGTGCGCCTATTAAGTTTATTATCATAATGTTTCGCGAATTAATTTTGCAAATTACAATATTTTACAAAATATAATTCAATCTGTTACGCATTACTTCTATATATATCGCGAATACGTTCATGTATTTTTGGCGAATAGCTATTTAACTTATCCAATTTGATTTTATTAGAAGAAACCATAGCGTAGGAAGGCGAGGAACGTCATGTATCGTATTAATTCGCTTTGCTCGAAACCGAAGTTTTATGCAAACTAACTAATTGATCGTGAAGCCAGCCATTCCGGTTGGGAATTTCGTGAGATTACGAAATGAAGCTGGAGGTATTATCGAATGCGTTAATTATTGCGCTTATAATCCGGATTAGCCGTTCCATGAGCGTTTACGACTGCGTGCAAGATGGAAGACCATTAGCAGTTTGCAGCTGCGACGGTTTCAGAAACAACGACGATCCGATCAAGGGATAATATATTCATCGTTGATTTATGTAAAAATTTATTTCACGATATGAACATGCAAATCGACTTACAGTATGTTAAAGAACTTTTTTCAAATATTATATATATTACGGTTTATATATATTACGGTTACACAATTACAAAAAAAAAACACAGAAAATCATTAAATGTCATAAACAAAATTAAATACCGTCTTTGAAATACATGAAATTATAAGAATTTGAATTAACTTCAGCTTATAGCTATCATATTAATGTTTGTACAATAAATTTATTCTATATTTTAATTTTTTATATTTTAATGATATATTTTTTTATTGAATTATGTTCTTTATTTTATTAATATTTGCGAAATATGAGTGGCATCTTTACGGTTTTCTGAGTGGCATTTTTACAGTTTTCTTATTCCACAAATCTATAAATTTTTGTTGATAAGCTTCAAAATATAAACATAAAAAATGTTAACAAAGCATATTTTTTATAGTTCTATATGTTTTATAATACTATCTATATGTCTTATGTTAAGAGCATCGAAAAATAAAAAGAAAACTAAATATTATCTTTAAAATATGGAAATTTTGAAGAGTTTTTATTCAACTTTATTATTTATATGTCGCTATCGCTATTTTATTTATTTTTTGTATTTTTATGATACGTGAATTTATGCATTTTAATATTCTGTATGCATCATATATATTTTTTATTGAAATATATCCATTTCTATTTCACTGAAATATTTTATACAGTTTTTATATAGTTATTTTATTTATAAATATCTTACGAGACATAGATAGAAAAGAGACATTTTTAGGAAAATATATTTATTATTACTTTTATCTTGTAGCATTTCGTTAAAATGGCATATGATATAAGATAACTGACAGATTCCTTTCAACATTCAGTATATCCTCTATTTTTTTCTCGATTTTTTAATATCAATTACATCACGTAGCATTTGTTCTTAGATGTCGAATTTAAAATCTCTTCAAATAAATCGAATCGGTCGTTGGCAGAATATCGATATATCGACACCGTTGCAGTCGCGAATTTCGTAATCTTGCAATCTTGTGATTGGTAAAATGTGAGTTGAAAAGACAAAGAGATCTATTATAACGCTCTCTGATCTAGTGAGAATTAAGTTTGCAGATCCGCGAAATATTCCAGGTATACAGGCTGTATCAGCAGCTATATCTTCCACTTTGTAACATTTGCTCAGCTATGAATATCGGATTAAAGCTTCGTTACGCCACGTAACGCCACGTAAATTAAGTTAGACGAGCGTGCCGTCGATGTATTCACGGGCTTCGAAGATAGCGATAGCGCCAATCGACCTTTCCGTGGCTCGCGTTGTGTAACCACGACTTTAATATAACGTATTATAACTTTTGCGTCCGAATATTGAATCTAAGAACGGTTTCCGCACGATGAAATCTCCGCGGAGAAACGGGAAAGACAATTTCATTTTGCAACACCTCCGTTTCTCTTTTACTTAAATTACTTTGTTCTTTTATATACATATTTTTAATATGTAATTAAGATGTTTAATCTCTCTTTAATTACGTTATTAAAGAGTCGTGATTTATTATTCGGAATAATTATCTATAAAATTTATTATAGCATATTTATTATTATTATTGTGTTAATCTTATATCTGTATTTTGCGCGCGGATCTTTTTTAAAACGTTATTGTCCTGCATCCAATTTTCTTTATTCTTTATTTATTCACAATTTCTTTAATTTATCTTGTTATTTATGCTTTATATAATTGTTATCATTCTTTTTATTACAATATATTCACAGAAGAATCGCAGAAAATTACAGGTTTCGAATTAATCAATAGATCACAGTGTATTTTATAAATGAAATATATCGATGTTAGTTGGACGTTAATAACAACAACAACAACAACAACAACAACAACAACAACAACAACAACAACAACACAGATATCCAGAAGCGATCTTTTCAAGCAAGATCTGCCTGCGGCACTCAGATTGAGTTCATTATGCCTTTGTTAGTTAATCGGTTAAGAGAGTATCGTCGCTAATAATATCGTAATGTGAAAACGCAAGAATGTAATTTTCACGACGAAAATTACATCTGAACATTCTTGTTACGGCGAATCGTTTGTCCGCGCAATTGCATCTATGACTTTTCCGTCCAACGGCAAAATTATCGTTGTGGGCTTTGAAATATTTAGCAGATCGTGACCGTCATTAGATTCGATCGCGAATCGATTTAGACTGGCGAATACCAGTTATCGCAGATGCCATGACGTACTTGACTGCTCGGGCAAAGCAGTCTTATGCCGCGTTTACACAACATAACGTTGTTACACGCCTCCTCGTCTGGCGACGCGTTCTCTCCCTCGATCGATGGAAAGACGCTTCGTCTAGGCTGCTCGAAAATACGAGAGAGAGAGAAAGAGAGAGAGAGAGAGAGAGAGAGAGAGAGAGAGAGATCGCCATGGGGGTTATAGCCGACCAATGAGACGCGAGGCATGCACCCGAGGGATACTCGTTGAAATCATAAAGAGCTCAACATTTGGATTTCTCCACTTTTGTACGGAGATCATGAAGAGAGGGAGAATCAAGGGATCAGTTCTCATTTCGAGTTCTCAGATTAATAATGGTCGCATACACAGACTGGAATTGCCGCGGTCCTCAAGGATAACTGCTTCGAGATCCACTTCTCCGGCATATTGATCCAGGAGATGCGCTTTGAGGGTTGAACGTGATTCTGCGCGTCAATTTCATCTCTCTTATTGTCACGTGCGATTTTAAAGGTGTTGGTTTGTCGAGATTTTCATTTACATTTTACCATATCATGAAACATGTCCCCGAGCTCGATTATTATTCCAACTTATAAATAAGAGATGGAAAGATAAGAATGAGAACAGAAGATGCAAAATACTGCATTAAGTTTATCTCTAGTAGTAGATCATCTACATAATCGTATCAGATCAGAGAGAGAGAGAGAGAGAGAGAAAGAGAGGAATGTATAATTTCTTTAATATATTGTGCGTTTTGGTTGATTCAATCAAATTGTCGGCTTTCCTTTAATATTTATTTTTGCAAGTTTATAAATTTATATATTAATAAAAATGTATTCTGTTGAGTAATGTTTAATTTATTTTATAAATTTACTGCAAAATAACAATTATTTAATTTCAGTAATTTCTTGATTTATATCTCGTATATACATTTTAATGTATATTTCGTGCATATATTTTCGATTCCTCTATCCGTTTCTTGTATTTCTTGTATGGTACAACATGTGAAAGTAAATAAAATTATATTCTGAATCTTCTGTTGAAACTGCGATATGTCTAAATATTTAATTCGGTGGTGCTTTAAAATGTTTTGCGTCATTATTTATTTTTATTGAACAGAACAATCTCGGTGCATACACTACACGAGAGAGATACAATCGAGAATCGTTTTAAGCTAGCGTAAGATATTACGTTTCTTGAAAGGCGTGTCTCAGGAAATTAACATTGGCATAAAGCAAGAGAGGAATATACAGATATAATAGTCTTTAATAATCTCAAAAGTCACACATACGTTTTCTCGATAATAAATAATTTTAGTGCATTCGCGACTGACTTTACCTCGATAAAAAAATAAATTGCTTTCCATTCTTTTTCGCATTCCATTCTTTCCTAAATTTTCATATTAAACGGAGCGATAGCGAAATGTTCCATTAAAACTCCGTTAATTGTTTACTTAAAATTCTCTTAAAATTCTCTAGAAGATTGCATTAGCTTCCTTATAGTTTTCTAATTTTTAGTTAACATTTTTTTTTTTAGTTTAGAATTTACGTTATCTACTCGAAATATTTGATAATTCTCTACTTGAAGGTAAAATATATATAGCTCTTGTGTTAAAATAAACTAAAAATATACTGGGAAACTTCTTATTTATATAAAATTTTTATCAATTCTATATTATTTGAATATTTTACTATATGATATTTTTAGACTTTGTGATATTATAAAGTATCTTATGATACCTGTTTATTTTATAGTGGACAAAGTGATAAATTTATATTTGATTTATTTAGTAATTGTTCTATATTTAAGGATTAATTACATGAAAATTAAGTACTCTTTACAGAATCATTTAGAAATAGAAATAAAAAACTGAAAGCTCACATATACAAAATATTCTGGAATTAGCACAATTTTTTTTAATTGTGAATATTTTGGTTATATTTTGTCAATAAAATAAATCCTGTTTATTGTATTAGCAAAATGTTAAAATAAATCCAATATTTATACCACATAGAGATATAGAAATAAAAAAAAAAATAAAAGATATGGCGATAATTTGCATATAATCATCCTATACACTTTATATTAGATTAGTATTGTATTGTGATTTCAGATTATTGTTAATATTATCGAAATCAACGTTGAATCGATTTGTCAATATAGTCAATAGCGCAACCATGTTTTACAATCTATGTAAAATTATTATTAAGAAAGTGTAAAAGGCTTAATGGTCATTTCATATAATATATATATATATATATATATATATACCAGATATAGTTAGGATATACAGAGTGATAACTCTTAATTAATATTTAAAGGGGTGAAAGAGGATGGAATTTTGAACTAAAAGTTCCTTTTCCAATTTTGACTCAGACCATTATCGAGTTAACGATTTATTAACCGAGTTATTAATGATTAAAGTTGATCAATCAGATTGCGTCCAACCAGAGTAGAAGCGTAGCGTGCTATGAGGCCCCTCGTGCTTTCTGTACATTCTCTCGATTAAAATTTTTTTTCTAATTTTTTATATTAATTAATAAATAAATGAGTAAATAAATAAATAAATAGATAAATAAATAAATAAATAAATGAGAAAAGTTACAGTTGAAATTTATCCAATTTCTGATTGTTTTTTAATATTATTTATTATTTATTTATTTGTTTATTTATTTAATTCAATTATTTAATTCATTTGTTCAATTTAGTTATTTAATTTTCATAGCTAACCTAGCAGCGATGGGGAAAAAATAATTATTATAAATATTTGTTATGGATGCAAAAAAAGACTATTGGCAAAAAACATTATCAAAATAAATTGTTTCTAAATAAATTGTTTAAACGATTTCTTCAAAAATTGTTTTGTCATATATGGTTCTTACGTATTTTTTTTTTTTTTTTTTTTGTAGAAATCGATGGAGCTATCAGTTTCTAATTAAAATTCGTTTTTTTAAGAAATTGTTTAAATAAATTGCTTGTGAAAAATTTATTATTCGTTATTATTTTATAATATTGGCATGTATGATTCTTACGTATTTTTTCTTACAATTCGATTCTTACAATTCGATGGCATTATTGTTTCCGAAAATCCGAAATTAATGAATATGTAAATAATTTAATCTATGTAATTAATTTATTAATTTATTTATAATATTAATATAATATTAACAATATTAATTTATTTATAATATTTATACGTAAGAACTATACATGACACGTGTCAAACAATTTTTTAAGAGGTCGTAATGTTTTTTATCAGTAGTTTTTTTTGTACCCATTCTAAATTAGAATTGAAAATTTTAATTGAAAGAATATACAGAAAACGCGAGGGGCCTCAAAGCACACTACGCTTCTGCGTACTCTGGCTGGGCGCAATCTGGATTGCAACTTTAATCGTTAATAATTCGATAAATAATGGTCTGAGCCAAAATTGGAAAAGGAATTTTTTATTAAAAATTCCATCCCCTTTCACTCCTTGAAATATTAATTAAGAGTTATGGGACACCCTGTGTATATATATATATATATATATAGACTTCACACGGGATCAATCGCAGCTGGATCCACAAATACAAGTGTTCACA